>NC_064931.1:688371425-688671425 GCF_023897955.1 Schistocerca gregaria | reverse complement strand
GATGTGGACAAGCTGAAAGAACCAGAGGTTGTACAGAATTTCAAGGAGAGCATAAGGGAACAATTGACAGGAATGGGGGAAAGAAATACAGTAGAACAAGAATGGGTAGCTCTGAGGGATGAAGTAGTGAAGGCAGCAGACGATCAAGTAGGTAAAAAGACGAGGGCTGCTAGAAACCCTTAGGTAACAGAAGAAATATTGTATTTAATTGATGAAAGGAGAAAATATAAAAATGCAGTAGATGAAGCAGGCAAAAAGGAATATAAACGTCTCAAAAATGAGATCGACAGGAAGTGCAAAATGGCTAAGCAGGGATGGCTAGAGGACAAATGTAAGGATGTAGAGGCTTATCTCACTAGGGGTAAGATAGATACTGCCTACAAGAAAATTAAAGAGACCTTTGGAGATAAGAGAACCACTTGTATGAACATCAAGAGCTCAGATGGAAAAACAGTTCTAAGCAAAGGGAAAGCAGAAAGGTGGAAGGAGTATATAGAGGGTCTATACAAGGGTGATGTACTTGAGGACAATATTATGGAAATGGAAGAGGATGTAGATGAAGATGAAATGGGAGATACGATATTGCGTGAAGAGTTTGACAGAGCACTGAAAGACCTGAGTCGGAACAAGGCCCCGGGAGTAGACAACATTCCGTTAGAACTACTGACAGCCTTGGGAGAGCCAGTCATGACAAAACTCTACCAGCTGGTGAGCAAGATGTATGAGACAGGCGAAATACCCTCAGACTTCAAGAAGAATATAATAATTCCAATCCCAAAGAAAGCAGGTGTTGACAGATATGAAAATTACCGAACCGTCGAAATGTTGGAACACGTGAGGCAATACTGACCTTACGACTTATCTTAGAAGAAACATTAAGAAAAGGCAAACCTACGTTTCTAGCATTTGTAGACTTGGAGAAAGCTTTTGACAATGTTGACTGGAATACTCTCTTTCAAATTCTAAAGGTGGCAGGGGTAAAATACAGGGAGCGAAAGGCTATTTACAATTTGTACAGAAACCAGATGGTGGTTACAAGAGTCGAGGGACATGAAAGGGAAGCAGTGGTTGGGAAGGGAGTGAGACAGGGTTGTAGCCTCTCGCCGATGTTATTCAATCTGTATATTGAGCAAGTGGTAAAGGAAACAAAAGAAAAATTCGGAGTAGGTATTAAAATCCATGGAGAAGAAATAAAAACTTTGAGGTTCACCGATGGCATTGTAATTCTGTCAGAGACAGCAAAGGACTTGGAAGAGCAGTTGAATGGAATGAACAGTGTCTTGAAAGGAGGATATAACATGAACATCAACAAAAGCAAAACGAGGATAATGGAATGCAGTCGAATTAAGTCGGGTGATGCTGAGGGAATTACATTAGGAAATGAGACACTTAAAGTATTAAAGGAGTTTTGCTATTTGGGGAGCAAAATAACTGATGATGGTCGAAGTAGAGAGGATATAAAATGTAGACAGGCAATGGCAAGGAAAGCGTTTCTGAAGAAGAGAAATTTGTTAACATCGAGTATAGATTTAAGTGTCAGGAAGTCATTTCTGAAAGTATTTGTATGGAGTGTAGCCATGTATGGAAGTGAAACGTGGATGATAAATAGTTTGGACAAGAAGAGAATAGAAGCTTTCGAAATGTGGTGCTACAGAAGAATGCTGAAGATTAGATGGGTAGATCACATTACTAATGAGGAAGTGTTGAACAGGGTTGGGGAGAAGAGAAGTTTGTGGCACAACTTGACCAGAAGAAGGGATCGGTTGGTAGGACGTGTTCTGATGCATCAAGGGATCACCAATTTAGTATTGGAGGGCAGTGTGGATGGCAAAAATCGTAGAGGGAGACCAAGAGATGAATACACTAAGCAGATTCAGAAGGATGTAGGTTGCAGTAGGTACTGGGAGATGAAGAAGCTTGCACAGGATAGAGTAGCATGGAGAGCTGCATCGAACCAGTCTCAGAACTCAAGAGCACAACAACAACAACAACACATCTCGAGAAAAAGATTATCAAACAACATGCTTTTTTCGGGCCAATGATTGTAAACCTCCCGTTTATGTTCGGATGCGAAAATTTTCGGTAAAATTTGTAAAGGTGGTGAGGAGAAGAGGTTGCTTGTGGCCCACATTTCAGTCACAGTCTTAAATAAAGAGGAACATATTCACATTTTTATACTCGTATAGGAGCATTTTTCTGCTGTTTAAGACTTGCCAAATTATTTAAAGGGGGGTAGGACGTCAAACGGGCCGACTTGGAGCAGGAGAGGCATCTCAGGGCATTTGAATTTCCAGTGTCTATACTTTTACAAATAAATTCATACACTTTGACAGCATGACCATGAAGGTTTCAGAATTTACACTCATAGCAGTGGAAGTTCTAAAACATAACGAAGTAATTTTTATACGTGTGAAATTTCATCTTTTTTTTCACTTACTAATGGCAGCATTTGTTGCTATAGGTACACTTATCCTCATAAGTTAGAGAGATTCTTCGATGAATTTTGCACAGCATACATACCATACTCACAGGTGTATGAAACTCTAGAATTTATTTAATTTATGAAAAAAACGAATGAACTCATATTTTAAACTTCATGTTAAAAAAACACAAATTTAATAGATAATTACCTCAATTTTTACCACAGTTTTTAATAGATTTTGAAAATTCTAGAGTTTCATACACCTTTAAGTATGGTTTGTATGCTGTGCAAAATTCATCGAAGAATCTCTCTTATGAAGAAATGTGTTCCTATAGCAACTAATTCTGCCATTAGTAAGTGAAAAAATGATGAAATTTCACACCTAAAAAAATTACTTCGTTATGTTTTAGAACTTCCACTGCTACGAGTGTAAATTCTGAATTCTTCCTGGTCATGCTGACAAAATTTTATGAATTTTTTTGTGAAAGTATAGACAGTGCACCCTGGACTCGCATTCGGAAGAACGACGGTTCAATCCCGCGTGCGGCCATCCTTATTTAGGTTTTCCGTGATTTCCCTAAATCGCTCCAGGCAAATGCCGGGATGGTTCCTTTGAAAGGGCACGGCCGACTTCCTTCCCCATCCTTCCCTAATCCTATGATACCGATGACCTCGCCGTTTGGTTTCTTCCCCCAAACAACAACAACAACAATAATATAGACAGTGGAAATTGAAATGTCCTGTGGTGCCTCTCCTGCTCCAAGTCGGCCCGTTTGACGTCCTACCCCCCTTAACTTGTTGTTGCAAGGGGATATTACTGTTCTTGCAGATGGATCAGTACATACTGGTGTAAGTTTCCTTGAAACAGCTATCGGTTGAAAATCAGGAGCTTTTTTCCACAAATCGTTTCAAATCTGGCTTCGCGAAACCAAATGGTCCGCATGGCACTGCAGAGTGAAGAAATAACTGAGGGAGTCAGTGGGAATGGAAGGATGGGCCACCGAGGCAGAAGCCAGGTTAAGCACTAGCTGACGCGGCTTACCTGCAGCTGGGCGAGCCGTCGCAGTCGTCCTGGCGCTGTGGCTGCGCGGGGCTGGGACTCGGGCTGGGGTACGGGTAAGCATAGCGCGCCTGGGGGTAGTACGGCGGGCACGGCACGTACATCGCCGCCTGCAGCAGGCTCGCCGCCAGCGTGGGGTCCGTGTACACCGCGTACGGCCACGCCATCGCCATGCGCTGCCGCTTGTCCTTCATGCGCCGGTTCTGGAACCACACCTGCGCCGACACATCCACTTAGCACCAAAGTACAAGGTCTTTCGGAAAGATTACTCCCATTTCACAACACTACGTCTTCTGCAACTACACTCCTGGAAATGGAAAAAAGAACACATTGACACCGGTGTGTCAGGCCCACCATACTTGCTACGGACACTGCGAGAGGGCTGTACAAGCAAGGATCACACACACGGCACAGCGGACACACCAGGAACCGCGGTGTTGGCCGTCGAATGGCGCTAGCTGCGCAGCATTTGTGCAGCGCCGCCGTCAGTGTCAGCCAGAATGCCGTGGCATACGGAGCTCCATCGCAGTCTTTAACACTGGTAGCATGCCGCGACAGCGTGGACGTGAACCGTATGTGCAGTTGACGGACTTTGAGCGAGGGCGTATAGTGGGCATGCGGGAGGCCGGGTGGACGTACCGCCGAATTGCTCAACATGTGGGGCGTGAGGTCTCCACAGTACATCGATGTTGTCGCCAGTGGTCGGCGGAAGGTGCACGTGCCCGTCGACCTGGGACCGGACCGCAGCGACGCACGGATGCACTCCAAGACCGTAGAATCCTACGCAGTGCCGTAGGGGACCGCACCGCCACTTCCCAGCAAATTAGGGACACTGTTGCTCCTGGGGTATCGGCGAGGACCATTCGCAACCGTCTCCATGAAGCTGGGCTATGGTCCCGCACACCGTTAGGCCATCTTCCGCTCACATCCCAACATCGTGCAGCCTGCCTCCAGTGGTGTCGCGACAGGCGTGAATGGAGGGACGAATGGAGACGTGTCGTCTTCAGCGATGAGAGTGGCTTCTGCCTTGGTGCCAATTATGGTCGTATGCGTTTTTGGCTCCGTGCAGGTGAGCGCCACAATCAGGACTGCATATGACCGAGGCACACAGGGCCAACACCCGGCATCATGGTGTGGGGAGCGATCCCCTACACTGGCCGTACACCTCTGGTGATCGTCGAGGGGACACTGAATAGTGCACAGTACATCCAAACCGTCATCGAACCCATCGTTCTACCATTCCTAGACCGGCAAGAGAACTTGCTGTTCCAACAGGACAATGCACGTCCGCATGTAACCCGTGCCATCCAACATGCTCTAGAAGGTGTAAGTCAACTACCCTGGCCAGCAAGATCTCCGGATCTGTCCCCCATTGAGCATGTTTGGGACTGGATGAAGCGTCGTCTCACGCGATCTGCACGTCCAGCACGAACGCTGGTTCAACTGAGGCGCCAGGTGGAAATGGCATGGCAAGCCGTTCCACAGGACTACATCCAGCATCTCTACGATCGTCTCCATGCGAGAATAGCAGCCTGCATTGCTGCGAAAGGTGGATATACACTGTACTAGTGCCGACATTGTGCATGCTCTGTTGCCTGTGTCTATGTGCTTGTGTTTCTGTCAGTGTGATCATGTGATGTATCTGACCCCAGGAATGTGTCAATAAAGTTTCCCCTTCCTGGGACAATGAATTCACGGTGTTCTTGTTTCAATTTCCAGGAGTGTATCAGGTGTACCGGTATGAAATGAGCGTTAAGATACAAAATTGAGACAGTCTCATTATGTTGATGTTTTAATGGTTTCGTCAAATCTTTTGCCACTGTTAGAAACGTTTCCACGAATACATTGTAAATCTAAGAAGACATGATGCCGGCAAGGAGTAATAAAGTCAATAGGCAAGCCACTTTTTCTCATTGCTTCTGTGAAAAATTTTCCATCAGGGGAAGCTGTTTGAGCCGGCCGTTGTGGCCGTGCGGTTCTAGGCGCTTCAGTCTGGAACCGCGTGACCGCTCCGGTCGCAGGTTCGAGTCCTGCCTCGGGCATGGATGTGTGTGAGGTCCTTAGGTTAGTTAGGTTTAAGTAGTTCTAAGTTCTAGGGGATTGATGACCACAGATGTTAAGTCACATAGTGCTCAGAGACATTTGAACCATTTACAAATGTGTCGATAGGGAACATTTGTTGTGAACGAGCCTTAATTTCTTTTCGTTTGGTTGGTATGACAGCTGTCAAAAATATTTAGTATACATCAAGTCATGGAACAAACATATGTTTTCATCGCGTTAACAATGTCGAATTTTGTACCAGAAAGGGATTATTTGCGGAAAGCATTAATTTTTTGTTTGCATTTGAAAAAAAAAAGTGCTGCAGAGTCGCATTGAATTTTTGTCGAGGCACATGGTGATCGTGCTCTATCAGAAGCAACATGCAAAAGATGGTTGCAACGGTTCAGAAATAATGATTTTGATGTAAGAAGTGAAGAACGTGGTAGACCACCAAAAAAGTTCGAAGACTACGAATTGCGAGCAATATTGGATGAAGATGATACTTTGAGTCAGAAGCAAATGGCAGCAATGCTAAATGTTGCACAACCAACAATTTCCGACCGTTTGAAAGTGTTGTGGTTGGCAGGAGAACCAACACCGTGTTAGTAGAGGAGCGCCGAAATGGACGCGTGCAAGCTCACGCAGGCTGGCGTGAGGTCTGGAACAGGACAAGGAAATTAAAACTTAGAAAAATGGACGTAGCTGGTGGAATACTTAACTTTAATCCATTAATGACGAACGTCGCTCTTGACGGTACATGATTCACAATATC
Organism: Schistocerca gregaria; assembly: GCF_023897955.1. Lineage (NCBI taxonomy): Eukaryota > Metazoa > Arthropoda > Insecta > Orthoptera > Acrididae > Schistocerca > Schistocerca gregaria. The sequence continues at coordinate 688,665,128 of NC_064931.1, read as the reverse complement.
AATAGTAACTGAATATGGCGCCTTGCTAGGTCGTACCAAATGACGTAGCTGTAGGCTATGCTAAACTATCGTCTCAGCAAATGAGAGCGTACTTTGTCAGTGAACCATCGCCAGCAAAGTCGGTTGTACAACTGGAGTGCTAGGAAGTCTCTCTAGACCTGCCGTGTGGCGGCGCTCGGTCTGCAATCACTGATAGTGGCGACACGCGGGTCCGACGTATACTAACGGACCGCGGCCGATTTAAGGGCTACCACCTAGCAAGTGTGATGTCTGGCGGTGACACCACAGAAAGCTATAGGAAAGATTCAAAAGAATGGAAAATGGGTGCCACACGAACTGAATGAAAGACAGATGGAAAACCGAAAAACCATTTGTCAAATTTTGCTTCAAAGATATGAAAGAAAATCAATTTTGCATCGAATTGTTACTGGCGATGAAAAATGGATTTATTTTAAGAATCCTATACGGGAAAAATCATGGGTTATTCCGGGACAATCATCAACATCGACTGCAAAACCTGATCGATTCGGCAAGAAGACAATGCTCTGTGTTTGGTGGGATCAGAAAGTTGTGGTGTGTCATGAGCTTCTAATACCCGGTGAAACTGTGAAATCTAATCGCTACAGACAACAAATGATCAATTTGAATATGCATTGATCGAAAAAAGACCAGAATCGGCCAGAAGACATGGCAAAGTAATTTTTTTACACCACAATGCACCTGCACACAATGCAAAACTGGTTCAGGATACAATCAAAACACTTGGCTGGGAGTTGCTACCCCACCCGCCGTATTTACCAGACTTGGCCCCTTCCGACTACCATTTGTTTTCATCAATGGGACACGCATTGCCTGAGGAACACTTCGATTCCTACGAAGACGTCGAAAATTGGGTGTCTGATTGGTTTGCTTCAAGAGACGAACATTTCTATTGGCGTGGTGTCCACAAATTGCCAGAAAGGTAGTCACAATGTATAGAAAGCAATGGTCAGTACTTTGAATAAAATGATTTTACTTTTCTATTCAAAATTAGTGTTTCATTTTCACAAAAAAACGGTCATTTCATACCGGTACACCTGGTACATCTACGTCTACATCTGTACCCCGCAAGCCACGTGTCGATGTGAGACGGAAAGTACTTCGGGTATCACTACTTGATTCCCCAGTCCCAGTTCCATTATCGCGTGGGAAGATTGATCGTCGGTAAATTTTCGAACTAGTTATAATTTCTTCAATTTTCTCATTGCGGTCATTTCGTGAGACGTGTGTGGGAAAAAATAACATATTGTCCGACTCTTTCTGGAACGCACTGCCTCGGAATCTGAATAGTAAAGCTCTCCACGATGCATAACGGCTCTCTTCTAGCGTCTCTCATGAGTTTACACGTAAAGCTTTCCCGCAGACTAAAGGATCCTGTAAAGAAGCGCACCGCTCTTCATTGCGTCTTGTATATCTTTTCTATTAATCCAACTTTCTTTATTAACCAAGACTGGCACACTGGGTATATTTTAACTTGCGTATCGAAACTGGAAGTTGACCTTGGCGCCAGCTGTAAGTTAAGGGTACATGTGGTTGAAGTAGAGGTCTTCCTGCTGCAGCTAGCTCGCTCGTTCATGAGCCAAAGTGTATCGAGTCGAGATGGAGATAACACAACAAGTCATTTTGCGTTCTCCGTTTCAACAGGTGCAACTCTGTCTCAACCGTAGGCTGTGATTTTTTTAAACAATGAGCTGTCTCGCCGGTCGGAGTGGCCTAGCGGTTCTAGGCGCTACAGTCTGGAGCCGCGCGACTGCTACGGTCGCAGGTTCGAATCCTGCCGCGGGCATGGATGTGTGTGATGTCCTTAGGTTAGTAAGGTTTAAGTAGTTCCTAGTTCTAGGGGACTGATGACCTCACATGTCAAGTCCCATAGTGTTCAGACCCATTTGAATTTGAGCTGTCTCAGCAGTGGAGCGGCCGTGGAGGTGGTAGGGATTCCGCGTAGTACCATTGACTCCCAACGTCGAATGTTCTGGCGGTTTGTTCGACTCCACCTTCGTGCCTTCCCTTCAAACTACTTTTCGTGAAGTGCAACGCCGCGTAATGACAGCAGTGAATGCAGTAACTCAAGACACGCTGGCAAACGTATGGGACGTACTTGAGTAACGTTTGCATGTCTGTCGTGGACTCGGAGAAGACCGCTTTGAACTTTTGTGAAGGGTAAATGAAAACGTTGATCCTGAACTTACTTGTAAAAAGTAAGCCGAAGCTGTATCGCATGAATGTGAAAGCTACGCCTTTGTAAAATCAGATGAATCTTACGAAAATACAGATTTGTAGTCCCATGCGTATGATAAAGTTTTCCCCAAATTTTTATTTTCTTTCATATAGAAGATATGTTCTTGTCAAATGGAATGAATCATTGTGAAACACCCTCCTATATCCAATATATATTATTATTTTCGATTATTTCCTTTTGAGAGAGGGATGGAACTTGAGTAGTCATGATTTCTTCTTCTTTCTTCGTTCTTCCCAAATTCTCTTCATACATTCACTGTGTTCTCTCTAGCGTTCTTCCGACCGTCTTTTTCCCGTTCTGTTCTCGGTATGTTCTTGCTTAAGTGTGTGTTTCTGTATGATGTTTCTAAACTGTTCTCTATCGTTTACGTTGTCTTGTGTGATTCCTAGTTCTTTAATGTCTTCTTCTGCTTCAGTGATCCACTTTGTCTTGTTTTTGCTCTTGTTTACTACCTTGTCTTGTGAGCCTGCTTTTATTCATCCTGCTGATATGTTCACAAAATTTCATCCTTCTCTTTCTAATGGTGTCTGCTGTTGTTTCTATGTCTTTGTAAATCTCTCTAGTTGGCCTCTTCATCCTAATTCCTTCCCGAAACACTGGTCCATATATATATATATATATATATATATATATATATATATATATATATATATATATATCATCAGAGAAGGAGCACAAGTCATATTAAGGAAGGATATATATATATATATATATATATATATATATATATATATATATATATATATATATATAATACTCCTGGAAATTGAAATAAGAACACCGTGAATTCATTGTCCCAGGAATGGGAAACTTTATTGACACATTCCTGGGGTCAGATACATCACATGATCACACTGACAGAACCACAGGCACATAGACACAGGCAACAGAACATGCACAATGTCGGCACTAGTACAGTGTATATCCACCTTTCGCAGCAATGCAGGCTGCTATTCTCCCATGGAGACGATCGTAGAGATGCTGGATGTAGTCCTGTGGAACGGGTTGCCATGCCATTTCCACCTGGCGCCTCAGTTGGACCAGCGTTCGTGCTGGACGTGAAGACCGCGTGAGACGACGCTTCATCCAGTCCCAAACATGCTCAATGGGGGACAGATCCGGAGATCTTGCTGGCCAGGGTAGTTGACTTACACCTTCTAGAGCACGTTGGGTGGCACGGGATACATGCGGACGTGCATTGTTCTGTTGGAACAGCAAGTTCCCTTGCCGGTCTAGGAATGGTAGAACGATGGGTTCGATGACGGTTTGGATGTACCGTGCACTATTCAGTGTCCCCTTGACGATCACCAGAGGTGTACGGCCAGTGTAGGAGATCGCTCCCCACACCATGATGCCGGGTGTTGGCCCAGTGTGCCTCGGTCATATGCAGTCCTGATTGTGGCGCTCACCTGCACGGCGCCAAACACGCATACGACCATCATTGGCACCAAGGCAGAAACGACTCTCATCGCTGAAGACGACACGTCTCCATTCGTCCCTCCATTCACGCCTGTCGCGACACCACTGGAGGCGGGCTGCACGATGTTGGGGCGTGAGCGGAAGACGGCCTAACGGTGTGCGGGACCGTGGCCCAGCTTCATGGAGACGGTTGCGAATGGTCCTCGCTGATACCCCAGGAGCAACAGTGTCCCTAATTTGCTGGGAAGTGGCGGTGCGGTCCCCTACGGCACTGTGCAGGATCCTACGGTCTTGGCGTGCATCCGTGCGTCGCTGCGGTCCGGTCCCAGGTCGACGGGCACGTGCACCTTCCGCCGACCACTGGCGACAACATCGATGTACTGTGGAGACCTCACGCCCCACGTGTTGAGCAATTCGGCGGTACGTCCACCCGGCCTCCCGCATGCCCACTATACGCCCTCGCTCAAAGTCCGTCAACTGCACATACGGTTCACGTCCACGCTGTCGCGGCATGCTACCAATGTTAAAGACTGCGATGGAGCTCCGTATGCCACGGCAAACTGGCTTGTACTGACGGCGGCGGTGCACAAATGCTGCGCAGCTAGCGCCATTCGACGGCCAACACCGCGGTTCCTGGTGTGTCCGCTGTGCCGTGCGTGTGATCATTGCTTGTACAGCCCTCTGGCAGTGTCCGGAGCAAGTATTGTGGGTCTGACACACCGGTGTCAATGTGTTCTTTTTTCCATTTCCAGGAATCAGAGAAGGAGCACAAGTCGTATTAAGAAAGGATGGGGAAAGAAATCGGTCGTATCTTTTGATATGAATCTTCCCGCTATCAGCCTCAAGCAATTTAGGGAATCATGGAAAACCTAAAGCAGGACAGTCGGGCAGATATTTGAGTCTTCGTCCTCCCGGATGAGAGTCCACTGTGCTAACCACTGAGCTACCTCGCTCGAACAAACACTACGAAGAGCACAGCAAAATAGCTAATTTAGTTAGGAACATGACCAGCTGTCCATTGCTCGTACTTTACTAGCAATATTACAAGTTAATCTTATACTGACATATGCGATAATGATACTGATGACCGAACTCATAAAGCTTAAGTAATTTGAAGCCTTACTGAGCTGTGTGCGTCGAACTTCAAACTGTACTAGGCGTGTAACTGTTAGTGACGTGTGTAAGTTTATTTTATTCCCTCAAGAGCCATGCGTGCATCAAATTTAGCCTTTTTTTTTAAGTAACAAATGTTCTGATAAAGTTATGGGACGAAATTTGTGAATTCGTACGATTTTACTGGCTTTTCTAGAATGAGAGAATAGATAAATGATTACCCCAACTGTGCTCTGACGTCTGCGTCGGGGACGAATTTTTATCAGAGTCTTATATTATTCGGAAAGCTTTGTTTCAGAGAATACCTAAGGAAGTGAACATTCAGTACTCTTGAGAGATAACAGTTCCCTGCTCATTGAACTTTGGTGACTACACCAACACACATTGTGGTTCCAAGTAAGATCTAAGTGGAAAAGGTTTCTCATTTAAGTTTTCGTTCGTGGGTATGGTGTATTATTTCTACATACACGTTTGTATACATAGGAAAAAGTCTCTGGCAGATTGAAGATTGGAGGCGCTGCAGCAACTATGCACTGTATAACAGAAAATACCTCTTATCAGCATTAGCCATTTGTTGTCCTGCTAATTTTATGATATGTATGAGAAATGTATCATATACCTCGAGTACAAGTCCTCTAAATTTATCCACCAAAGTTTGTTGACAACAAAGATTGCCTTTCTTCGAACTTTTACCATTTACTTTTCTTGAGTACCATTATTACACTTTTGTGTGGACTATACCGATTGAGTACCATCCTAGCAGTGCACTTTGGTTGTGAAACTGCATGGAAACGGTGCCTGATAAGTATTTACGTATGGCAATGTTTGTTTCGTCTTGAGTAAATACAAAAAATGGGTGCACATAACTTATTTTTTTTTCTGAAAACATCAAAGGGGTGCTACGCTTAATGTACTCATTGGACATAGAGATCCAAGTTGGAAATGACTACTATCCCCACTCTGTGAAAATGTTTCGAATTTAGGTTAGAACATTGGCGCTGTCTGGAGAGCAGGAGCTGTTTACCGCCCTTGTTGACCAAATTCTGAAAATTAAATTTGCTGGCTGAACACCAAGCACAACCAACTCGGAGGCACTTAGCGACATAACGGCAAAGCTAGTCTGCTAAAGTAAAGATCCAGGTTCGAATGGCGACCGGCAAAAACTTGATGTGACAGGAGCATTCATCAACGGTACTACACTGGAGGATGAAACTTGCACTCGTCGTTATGTGCAATCTTTCTATTTATAATCTTGGCTCCGTAAAGATGAGAAACTTCACAGTTCAATAATAGCCCAAGCCACGTACTTGTTAATCGTTTCAGTTGTTTACATTATTTAATGGCACTAGAACGTGGAAAATCAAAAGAAATCTCAGAACTTCAACGAAAACTAGCAGAGGGGAGATGGGAGATGCAGCAACGTCAAGACTCGCTGATAAAATATGAAATTGCCAGGTTTCTCAGCAATTGTAGGTTACACACTAGAAAGACTACAGCAAGGCTCAAAAATATAATCTAGATGTCTAGAATTAAAATGTAATATTCAAGAAGCAAACTATCTCAACTATACTCGAAAGAATAGTCTGGTAGTAAATTAGGTGTATTGGGCAAATAGAGTAATTATTTAATCAGCGAACTGTTTAAGTGTATTAGTAGTAGTAGTTTTATTCATTCGTGTATCAGGTTTTCAAGGATATTGGGAATGTCTTGGTATTTCAGATCAAGAACAATAAAAATAACATAATTCTTATATTCAGGCATTTAGATACAGACAGATCTAGTTTGACAAGGATGGGATAGGTAGTTTGCCGTAGCCTTATAGTAGGAATCATTCCGGTATTTTTGTAATGCAGTTTAGTGAAACCACGGAAAACTTAAATCACAATTTCTGGATAAAAGTTGAAGTCCCAAATTTCCCGAATACAACTCTAGTATGTTTCAAACCGTCCTACGTCACTCGGTTTGTTCCTAGTGTACAATACTGTTTTACAAGAAGTTATTTAATAATGAAAAAGGTTAGTGTAACACTGTTCATTCATTTCTGATTCCCTGTCACTGTACACTCTATACACACATTGCTTCATAATGTTACACTGCACTGTTGGTTGATTTCAGGACTATAGCGACGATGTCTGATTTCCATTTTGAGTAACGGAACTTCTCATTTGCTAGTCTGCAAAACTGAATCAGCATCTCTCTATAACAAGTGAGATATATAGCCCATAAAGAGGATACAGTGTTGGTATTACACACTGCATAGCTATGGAAGTAAGTTCTTCCATATAAGAAAAATAGTTAGGAAAAAAATATGCTGTGAAACTGTCATGTGACATGACAGATGTTTTAGTAAGGCTGTCACTACTTATATGTCTTAAGTTTTTTACCTAGCTCCTACTCTGTGTTGTGGAAGCAATCTTTCAATGTATAGACTGTATTGTTTAACAGGTTCTTTTTAATTGTCGTTTTAAATAAGTTTGTTTTAGTTATGTCTTTAATCTCCTTGGACAATTTATCGTACAGTTTTATTAAAGTTCTCTGTAGTTCTTGTTCCACGGCCATGGAGAGAGCTGTTTTTACAATAATTATAAACGTTTTTTTATGTGTGCAGGTGATTGGTAAATGTACTCGCATAGTGTAGTTAAAACCCCCAGTGTTTTGAACAGATCTTTACAACGGACTGCACTACCGCTTTTGGTTATTATTCTTACCGTCCTTTTGTGTGCATTCAAAACGGTGTTTATATTTTATGCATTTGTTCCCAAAAGGTGTCAAAGTCTGTAAATCGTGAACAGGTCTTTTATGGCACCTTACAACAATATTGGTGGTTTGAGTTAGGTTGTTTAGAGGAACTCATGCGATAACGGTACAGACAAACAAATTTACTGCCAAGGAAGTAGCCCATTTACAGGCGTGGATTCACAGCCGACTGAACTGACCGGTTTCAATGACAATCATATTCTCTTCTCAGTACTTTTTTCACATATCTTACACACAACAAGAATACATTGGTAAGACGTAACGCTGCTTTTTTCCTGATATCTATTTCGATCACACTTAGATTCGAATGATCTTCGTTAGGAACACAACGAATTTCTCATGATATTTTTTTACATAACGGAAGTAACTGATTGATAAATGTCTTACTGATTTAGTGATTAATAAAACACGTGCTAGATATTTTTCCATAATAAGAAAGTATTTAATAGGCTTACATTACAATCTACAGACCTGAAGACACGTATCTATAATTGTAAAGGATGCAAATGGAAAGGATGCAAATGGAAGTCGAAGGTATCGTGGATAAAGAGGCTATCCGGCAGAACGTTTATTCACATCCTCATCCAGATGCAGGCTGTCCGCGGTTTCCCTAAATCACTTAGCCCGAATTCCAGGATCGTTCCTTTGAAAACATGCGCCTAATTTTCTTCTCCATTCTCCACCTAATCCGGATCTGCCCCTAGTCTCTAATAACATCTTCCTAGACGGGACACTACACCCTAGTTTTCCTTCCTTTTCTTAAAGATATGTTAAAAAGCTTCTGGATTTATGAGTTGAAAGAAACAGATAAGTGTCTGTAGTGCCATATAGCTTTCCTTCTTTCCTTCTAACAACAGAAAACCCGTGCTCGTGTTATTGCCAGATGGGCTACAAGAAAGGAAGAAACATTAAAATCATTTATTAACACACACTTGGAAATTAGTTAATAACAGAGATTTACTGATATCTGCTAGTGGCGCAATTACAAAAACAGAAAAACGTTCATTACTTTCATGATGAATTAAAGAGAGCACACCTTTTTTCTAGTAATAAATTATGGTTCTGTTTTAATACCTAAATACGTTTCACCACATTTATAACATCCTCAATGGGTCTTCCCTTTTATTGTTCCTGAAATATATACACAGAGACTTAGTCATGTATTTCTGTATACATACATAATTTGTGTAGGGTACGTACGTATTTCAGGAACAATAAAAGGAGATAAAATCGCCTGAGGATACCACAGTTGTGGTGAACCATGTTTGGGTATTAAAGCAAAACAATAACTGTGACTGGCAAAAAGGCGGATCCTCTTCAATTCATTATAATGTTTCTTCAAGCATAGGAACAGAGCTTAAAATTCCAATATGGTAGTTGACTAATTTCGTTATCCGTGTGCAAGAGTTAACGGAATGGAATGATTTATACAATATCTACGCCATCTATTGGTAATCACGAACCTTGTAAACGCTTTGTAATACAAACATCTGCTATTCTGTTCTGTTTACCATCAAAATAATTCCAAAGTGTTTCCAGATAATTTTACTTTTGCGCACTTAATTTTCACAGCCATGAGAACATAGATACCTATACTGGAAAAATGTTGAAAATATCTGCTGGAACTGATAGATGACTTAAAGCTAAAATTAGGGCAGATACTTCATTGCTGTTGTTACTAGTGTTATAACGCGAGATACGTAACCTGTCGGAGCTTACGGTGCAAGTTTCGTCACTGAGTCGGGATCGTGAAGTAGCATTCAATTAATGCCCACACTTATCACAGGAGGCTTTGAATGGCTTCTTGCTCAAGCGTTTTACTTCTTGTTGTAACCTGTTACCATAAAACAATTATCACTTTTCTCGGCTGCCGCATACACGGCGTAAAACACCGACAACAGCTGTCTAAAAGGTTGTCTTCTACGGCCAATAAAAGCTACTTTTTCGGATAACATTTTATAATATAATGGCAGAGCGGCAATCTCGTGTTTGGTAAATGTGTGTGTGTGTGCGTGTGTGTGGGCGCGTACGTTTGTGTGAGCGATTGTCCAGTTATTGTGTAATGATGGGAGTAGGGGCAGCCGGCACACCGAAACTTTTATCACGGCGATGCTAATTGTGCCAGCTGAGTTCGCGGGTTGTAAAATCCTTTAAGAGCCATCAAACAAAAATAACAACATTAACACACACACAGACGGGGAGAGAGAGAGAGAGAGAGAGAGAGAGAGAGAGAGAGAGATACTGGAAGGGAACAGGGCGGCATCCCTTTGAACCTTTCGGAAGCTCGGTCCGTGCGGTTTTATTTCACCTTTCGCCCCCTGCCTTTCTTCTAGACACAAGTGGTGCGTCCCACGCTACCGTTATACACTTCACTCCACCACTGTGAAAGTTGACCAGTTTAGAAAGAACATTTACCGTCCAAGGGGAGCTTTATTTCGTCTTTCTTTCCTCTTACTTTAGTTCCTATCAGAAGATACCAGCAGTAATTAATTTTGCTTCGATGAAACACAACCCGAACAGGAAATTCATGCAGTACTCGCTGACAGAACTTCGTGAGTCTTCAGGTTGGAAATCCTTCCAGAGACAACGAAAACTGTTCTTTGTATTGAAAAATGTGAGGTCTATTATGGTAGAGCGCGAATTTGGATTACGTTTACTTTTCCAATTTGTACAAAACCTCAAAAATAAATTATTTTAATACCAAGAATGTAACTGAGAATTCGTCTGCGGCAGGAGCTCATTGATATCTTCTACCTAAAACCTTTACAGAACCAGCTTCTGTAGAAAAAAATCCAATTTTTGTGTCTGTTGTGTGGTGAAATGGAAACTCTGCAAATCACATTCAAGATATTGAACGACAGCTTCGTTAGTCATTGTGAGAATAGAGGACAAAATAGTTCCCCATCGTTCGGCTAGGCCTCGCTCACTACTTGGTCTTTCAAATGTGACCGTTTCGACATTGTTCAGCCTGATCATAAATGTTCTCTATTATTATCAAATAACACTTTAAATACCCTTTAGTACACAAATAGTCTTCAATCTAGAAGTTCTTTTAGCAAAGAAAACATTAGGGCAACGACTTTAGCCCTGAAGTAAACCACCTGATCGTATAGTAAAGACACTGATGAGTGGAGCAAAGACGGATAAATGCAGTAGATTTTATGAAATTACACGATTTCCATGAAACACAGGAACCAGGCTGTGCTGAGTTACTAATGTGGCACTTGCTCCTAACTAAAAATCATGTGCGGAATATTCATCACGCGACACAGGTGACTGCAGTTTTAGTATTCAGTTTCTGTCGTGAAGTTGTTTTACCCATCAACACTGTTACTATTACAAGATAATTCCCTTAAAATAAGACCTTCCGATATCACAGCATTCATACTGAAACATCATGTATTAGGCCATTAAATTATATGTACACGGTGACAATTATTGAATTATGTGAAAAAAAACGTAAATGAGATGCAAACTATGGCGTGCACACACTTTATTCAACATGTAAACGTCACTACAGATATCGGATTTTGATTAGGACATGTTTAATATGCCCGCCATCATTGGCGATGACGTGTCCCAGACGAATAGCGAAGTTCTGCATGACCCGCTGAAGTATTGGAACATCGATGCCCACCTGAATGGCTGTTTTCAGCTCAGAACTGGTTTTGAGGTTATTTCCGTACACTTTGTCTTTAATATATCCCCACAAAAGAATCGTATGTGTTCAAATCCGGAGAATGTGGTGGCCAATCTAGGACCATGACAGTGGCCTGTGGGTACCCAAGAGCGAGAATGCGAGCCCCAAACTGCTCCTGCAGAACATCAAACACTCTCCTACTTCGATGGCGTCGAGCTCCATCTTGCATGAACCACATACACTAGGAGAAGAAATGCAGGTGATAAACGGGTGTTCATTGGACAAATATATTATACTAGAACTGACATGTGATTACATTTTCACGCAATTTGGGTACATAGATCCTGAGAAATCAGTACCCAGAACAACCACCTCTGGCCGTAATAACGACCTTTATACGCCTGGGCATTGAGTCAAACAGAGCTTGGATGGCGTGTACAGGTACAGAGGCCCATGCAGCTTCAACACGATAACACAGTTCATCAAGAGTAGTGACTGACGTTTTGTGACGAGCCAGTTGCTCGGCCACCATTGACCAGACGTTCTCAGTTGGTGAGAGATCTGGAGAATATGCTGGCCAGGGCAGCAGTCGGTCATTTTCTGTATCCAAAAAAGGCCCGTACAGGACATGCAACATGCGGTCGTGCTGAAATGTAGGGTTTCGCAGGGATCGAATGATGGGTAGGGCCACAGGTCGTAACACATCTGAAATGTAACGTCCACTGTTCAAAGTGCCGTCAATGCGAACAAGAGGTGACCGAGACGTGTAACCAATGGCACCTCGTAGCGTCACGCCAGGTGATATGCCAGTATGGAGATGACGAATACACGCTTCCAATGTGCGTTCACCGCGATGTCGCCAAACACGGATGCGACCATCATGATGCTGTAAACAGAACCTAGATTCATCCGAAAAAATGACGTTTTACCATTCGTGCACCCAGGTTCGTCGTCGAGTACACCATGGCAGGCGCTCCTGTCGGTGATGCAGCGTCAAGGGTAACCGCAGTGTTGTCTCCGAGCTGGTAGTCCGTGCTGCTGCAAATGTCGTCGAACTGTTCGTGCAGATGATTGTTGTCTTTCAAACGTCCCCATCTGCTGACCCAGGGATCAAGACGTGACTGCACGATCCGTTACAGCCATGCGGATAAGATGCCTGTCATCTCGACTGCTAGTGATACGAGGCCGTTGGGATCCAGCACGGCGTTCCATATTACCCTCCTGAACCCACCGATTCCATATTCTGCCAACAGTCGTGGATCTCGACCAACGCGAGCAGCAATGTCGCGATACGATAAACCGCAATAGCGATAGGCTGCAATCCGATCTTTATCAAAGTCGGAAACGTGATGGTTCGCATTTCTCCTCTTTACACGAGGCATCACAACAAAGTTTCACCAGGCAACGCCGGTCAACTGGTGTTTGTGTATGTAAAATCGGTTGGAAACTTTCCTCATGTCAGCACGTTGTAGGTGTCGCCACCGGCGTCAACCTTGTGTAAATGCTCTGAAAAGCTAATCATTTGCATATCACAGCATCTTCTTCCTTTCGGTTAAATTTCGGGTCTGTAGCATGTCATCTTCGTGCTGTAGCAAATTTAATGGGCAGTAGTGTATTGTCGAAATCGGGGTCACTTTGCATACTGGGGATGAAATCATCTTCCAAAACTTTCACGTACCGTTCGGTAGCCATTAAAGCGCTTAGTAGGTCAGTGAAAAATCGATAAACGTCCAGTGAAATTTTTGATAAAATCAGTACATACTTATTACTTTCGATATCATCACTGAAAATAAGCAGGACGAGAATTCACCCACGATTTCCTCATCGGATTTACTCCGTCGTGGGAGGTACTCGAAAGAATGTTCCTACTACGTCCTGCCGTTGTTCCTGCTATTATAAAAAAATTAAGTGACATCAGTGTTCAACTTCTCGACGACACCAAAATCCTTAAAAATGAAACAATACATCATGTAGAAGAGGTTGGGGGAATGTCATTGACAGTGTCTCGTTGAAGCAAGCATTCTGGCAATCGCTTGATTTAGTAAAATAACTGCAGTGTTATTCCAGGGCGGCCCGATAGCACCTGGACACAGCTCAGAGCATGCGCTTGATAGAAATAAAAGTGCAGGAAAGGTAGATTACCTTGATAGTGGACTCCGGTAGGTTGAGCTGTGAGGCGAGCTCGCAGCGGCGCGGCCTGGACACGTAGTTCTCCTTGTAGAACTCCTTCTCGAGTCGCGCCAGCTGCTCGCGTGTGAAGGCGGTGCGGTAGCGCCGGATGCTCCCGTCGTTCCCGCTGCTCGTCGCCGTGCTGCCCGTCGACATAGCCGGAGTCTCTGCGATCAGAAGACTACTGTTCGCTGAGGTCCCCACAACTACTACTTCAATTGTCCTATCATAGTGCCACTGGCCGGCTGGAGTGGCCGAGCGGTTCTAGGTGCTACAATGTGGAACCGCGCAACTGCTACGGTCGCAGGTTCGAATCCTGCCTCGGGCATGGATGTGTGTGATGTCCTTAGGTTGGATAGGTTTAAGTAGTTTCAAGTTCTAGGGGACTTATGACCTCAGAAGTTAAGTCCCACAGTTCTCAGAGCCATTTCAACCATAGTGCCACTGAACACTCATTAATACTTCTTCCTATGAAGCGTAGGAAACATTAGTAATATACAACCCTCACAGCCCCCCCATGAACCATGGACCGTGCCGTTGGTGGGGAGGCTTGCGTGCCTCAGCGATACAGATGGCCGTACCGTAGGTGCAACCACAACGGAGGGGTATCTGTTGAGAGGCCAGACAAACATGTGGTTCCTGAAGAGGGGCAGCAGCCTTTTCAGTAGTTGCAGGGGCAACAGTCTGGATGATTGACTGATCTAGCCTTGCAACATTAACCAAAACGTCCTTGCTGTGCTGGTACTGCGAACGGCTGAAAGCAAGGGGAAACTACAGCCGTAATTTTTCCCGAGGACATGCAGCTTTACTGTATGATTAAATGATGATGGCGTCCTCTAGGGTAAAATATTCCGGAGGTAAAATAGTCCCCCATTCGGATCTCCGGGCAGGGACTACTCAGGAGGACGTTGTTATCATGAGAAAGAAAACTGGCGTTCTACGAATCGGAGCGTGGAATGTCAGATCCCTTAATCGGGCAGGTAGGTTAGAAAATTTAAAAAGGGAAATGGATAGGTTAAAGTTAGATATAGTGGGAATTAGTGAAGTTCGGTGGCAGGAGGAACAAGACTTTTGGTCAGGTGAATACAGGGTTATAAATACAAAATCAAATAGGGGTAATGCAGGAGTAGGTTTAATAATGAATAAAAAAAAATAGGAGTGCGGGTAAGCTACTACAAACAGCATATTGAACGCATTATTGTGGCCAAGATAGACACAAAGCCCATGGCTACTACAGTAGTACAAGTTTATATGCCAACTAGCTTTGCAGATGATGAAGAAATTGATGAAATGTATGATGAGATAAAAGAAATTATTCATGTAGTGAAGGGAGACGAAAATTTAATAGTCATGGGTGACTGGAATTCGTCAGTAGGAAAAGGGAGAGAAGGAAACATAGTGGGTGAATATGGATTGGGGCTAAGAAATGAAAGAGGGAGCCGTCTGGTAGAATTTTGCACAGAGCATAACTTAATCATAGCTAACAATTGGTTCAAGAATCATAAAAGAAGGTTGTATACATGGAAGAATCCTGGAGATACTAAAAGCTATCAGACTAGAAGGTATCAGATAGATTATATAATGGTAAGACAGAGATTTAGCAATCAGGTTTTAAATTGTAAGACATTTCCAGGGGCAGATGTGGACTCTGACTACAATCTATTGATTATGACCTGTAGATTAAAACTGAAGAAACTGCAAAAAGGTGGGAATTTAAGGACACGGGATGTGGACAAGCTGAAAGAACCAGAGGTTGTACAGAATTTCAAGGAGAGCATAAGGGAACAATTGACAGGAATGGGGGAAACAAACACAGTAGAAGAAGAATGGGTAGCTCTGAGGGATGAAGTAGTGAAGGCAGCAGAGGATGAAGTAGGTAAAAAGACGGGGGCTGCTAGAAATCCTTGGGTAACAGAAGAAGTATTGAATTTAATTGATGAAAGGAGAAAATATAAAAATGCAGTAAATGAAGCAGGCAAAAAGGAATACAAACGTCTCAAACACGAGATCGACAGGAAGTGCAAAATGACTAAGCATGGATGGCTAGAGGACAAATGTAAGGTTATAGAAGCTCATCTCAGTAGGGGTAACATAGATACTGGCTACAGGAAAATTAAAGAGACATTTGGAGAGAAGAGAACCACTTGTATGAATATCAAGAGCTCAGATGGCAACCCAGTTCTAAGCAAAGAAGGGAAGGCAGAAAGGTGGAAGGAGTATATAGAGGGTTTATACAAGGGAGATGTACTTGACGACAATATTATTGAAAGGGAAGAGGATGTAGATGAAGACGAAATGGGAGATAAGATACTGCGTGAAGAGTTTGACAGAGCACTGAAAGACCTGAGTCGGAACAAGGCCCCGGAAGTTGACAACATTCCGTTAAAACTACTGACGGCCTTGGGAGAGCCAGTCATGACAAAACTCTACCAGCTGGTGAGCAAGATGTGTGAGACTGGCGAAATACCCTCAGACTTCAAGAAAAATATAATAATTCCAATCCCAAAGTAAGTAGGTGCTGACAGATGTGAAAATTACCGAACTATCAGTTTAATAAGTCACAGCTGCAAAATACTAACGCGAATTGTTTACAGACGAATGGAAAAACTGGTAGATGCGGACCTTGGGGAGGATCAGTTTCGATTCCGTAGAAATACTGGAACACGTGAGTCATTACTGACCTTACGACTTATCTTAGAAGAAAGATTAAGAAAAGGGAAACCTACGTTTCTAGCATTTGTAGACTTGGAGAAAGCTTTTGACAATGTTGACTGGAATACTCTCTTTCAAATTCTGAAGATGGCAGGGGTAAAGTACAGGGAGCGAAAGGCTATTTAAAATTTGTACAGAAACCAGATGGCAGTCATAAGAGTCGAGGGGCATGAAAGGGAAGCAGTGGTTGGGAAGGGAGTGAGACAGGGTTGTAGTCTGTCCCCGATGTTATTCAATCTGTATATTGAGCAAGCAGTAAAGGAAACAAAAGAAAAATTTGGAGTAGGTATTAAAATTCATGGAGACGAAGTAAAAACTTTGAGGTTCGCCGATGACATTGTAATTCTGTCAGAGACGGCAAAGGACTTGGAAGAGCAGTTGAACGGAATGGATAGTGTCTTGAAAGGAGGGTATAAGATGAACATCAACAAAAGCAAAACGAGGATAATGGAATGTAGTCGAATTAAGTCGGGTGATGTTGAGGGTATTAGATTAGGAAATGACACATTTAAAGTAATAAAGGAGTTTTGCTATTTGGGGAGCAAAATAACTAATGATGGTCGAAGTAGAGAGGATATAAAATGTAGACTGACCATGGCAAGGAAAGCGTTTCTGAAGAAGAGAAATTTGTTAACATCGAGTATAGTTTTATGTATCAGGAAGTCGTTTCTCAAAGTATTTGTATGGAGTGTAGCCATGTATGGAAGTGAAACATGGACGATAACTAGTTTGGAGAGGAAGAGAATAGAAGCTTTCGAAATGTGGTGTTACAGAAGAATGCTGAAGATAAGGTGGATAGATCACGTAACTAAGTGGATAGATCACGTAACTAATGAGGAGGTATTGAGTAGGATTGGAGAGAAGAGAAGTTTGTGGCGCAACTTGACTAGAAGAAGGGATCGGTTGGTAGGACATGTTTTGAGGCATCAAGGGGTTACAAATTTAGCACTGGAGGGCAGCGTGGAGGGTAAAAATCGTAGAGGGAGACCAAGAGATGAATACAGTAAGCAGATTCAGAAGGATGTAGGTTGCTGTTCACAGTAAAATAATTGATCGCCAACAAACATACATTAGTCAACCTCACCATGTGAGACACTACATTACTGAATAAGATTACTGCATTTATTGTTTTAACTGACCGGTTCCCGTGAGATCACCGAAGTTAAGCACTGTCGGGCGTGATCGGCACTTGGATTGATGACCATCCATGACGCCATGCGTTGTTGCCATTTTTCGGGGTGCTCTCCGCTTCGTGATGCCAATTGAGGAGCTGCTCGACCGGATAGTAGCGGCTTCGGTCAAGAATGGGATGACACGGCAGTCGGATGGTCCCGATGGGCCACTTGTGGCCTGTAGACGGAGTGGAGTGGTTGTTTTAACTGACTCGATTGAAGCGCACGAAGCTTCTTCAGAAATGGGTTAACCACAGTATGGTTACAGGTCAGCGTTTGTTCTTGACTGAATCCATGTTCTACATTTCTACGAGATTTATATCGCTCTCTAATACAGTTTTCTTCAAGTTCTTGCGCTTCATTAGCAACTCCCTACACAGTATCCACATGAGTTCCAAAAGAAATCCGTTGGAATTCGATTACTCGATAAATAGTACAATTCTCAAGGCTCTCAATTCAACTAAGTACCTGGGTGTTAAAATTACGAGCAACTTCAGTTGGAAGGACCACATAGATAATATTGTCGGGAAGGCGAGCCAAAGGTTGCGTTTCATTGGCAGGTCACTTAGAAGATGCAACAAGTCCACTAAAGAGACAGCTTACACTACACTCGTTCGTCCTCTGTTAGAATATTGCTGCGCGGTGTGGGATCCTTACCAGGTGGGATTGACGGAGGACATCGAGAGGGTGCAAAGAAGGGCAGCTCGTTTTGTATTATCGCGTTATAGGGGAGAGAGTGTGGCAGATATGATACACGAGTTGGGATGGAAGTCATTACAGCATAGACGTTTTTCGTCGCGGCGAGACCTTTATACGAAATTTCAGTCACCAACTTTCTCTTCCGAATGCGAAAATATTTTGTTGAGCCCAACCTACATAGGTAGGAATGATCATCAAAATAAAATAAGAGAAATCAGAGCTCGAACAGAAAGGTTTAGGTGTTTGTTTTTCCCGCTCGCTGTTCGGGAGTGGAATAGTAGAGAGATAGTAAGATTGTGGTTCGATGAACCCTCTGCCAAGCACTTAAATGTGAATTGCAGAGTAGTCATGTAGATGTAGATGTATCTTCGTACCTTGTATATTTAGTCTCTAAGACAGAGATTCACGCATGTTTTCAAACAGATTGTTTGTAAGAGTTACCACCGAACGAGATGAATGTGTGGTTAGGACGCAACCTGTTATTTGGAGGCAGCACTGTTCGAATCTCCGTCCGGTGACCTCATTTTGGTTTTAGTGGTTTCCCTACATCACTACAGACCAAAGCAGTGATGATTTCTTGATAGAGGAACGGCTGTTATCCTCCGTCTAGTAGTTGTGCAAAGGAGTCGATGCTCCCTCTGTAATGACCGCGTTGTTAACTGGATGTTATGCAACTGCTCATTTAGTGGGACTACAGTCTGTAGATAAGGTTAAGCTCGAAGGTTTTCCACGAGTTCACTAAATTGCTCCAGGCAAATGGCGGGATGGTTACTTTGAAAGGACACGACTGATATCCTTCCCCATACCTGACACCATCCGAGCTTATGCTCCGTCTTTAATGACCTCGATATCAACGGGAAGTTAAGCCCAATCTGCCTTCTTTTTTTGCTGCTTCGGCTGCGAGGAGAATGGCTGTCTGGATGGCGCTTTCCGTCGTTGAGGAGGGTGACTGGCAGCTCCCTCGGTGACGAGAGCGCTGGAGCGCTAGACACAGAGAATTTGTCCCGTTCTCGAAAATGCTGTCAAGACTTCTTGCGACCGCTGGAATTGCTGTGGAATAATGGCGGTTCTGGCAACTCCGAGGATGTTTGGCAAACCCCAGAATGGAGGTTTGTCGGTGACTGCCAAGTATCGCTTTCTCTTGGACAGTAACACCTGCGATTGGCCTCCGTTATACCGGAAATTCTTCTGGAAGAAGCAAGAGAGGCAGTGGAGGTAGCAGGGGACAGAGTGACTAATGATAGCACGTCGCTGAGGTTGTTTATGAGACAGCCTGCCATAAGACGGCATAGGCCAAGAGTAGCAGAGTACAGAAGTGAAAAGACTAGTGAGGGTCCGGAGTCAAGGCCGGTGATAGAATTGTGAAGTGATGACAGCGGCGTGAGGAGTTGGATACAGCATGGGGTATGGGAGGGCAGTTCAGTAAGGATCGGCGGAGAACGGAGAGGCACAGCGCTCACTGTGAAAGAAAAGAGCCATTGTAAGCTTTCTGTTGCATCCGCCTCTGTAGCAGCACTGTCAGCGGGGCGGAATGCCAGTCAAAGTGTCCCGAGCTCGGTTTCCGTCGGCTAGGAGAGTTTCTCCGCTCGGAGACTGGGTGTTGTGTTGTCTTTACATCGTATCGTTATAACTAACTGACAGTCCACTCTTGACATCACCCCGTCCAGGAACCGACGCTTCAATACGCACGGCTATCCGCTCGGGTAGTGTCTTCTGAGACTGAATGTCGTAAGTGTGTCATTTTGATGTGTGATGGTAGGATAGGAAATCATATGTTTGTGGAACGTGCTAAGAGTGCGCTGTACGAGGCGTGATTCAAAACAAACGAGAAGTATACGGTTACGCATTTCGTACTTCACAGAACATTGGCACTGCTAAGTAAAAACTTCTCCATGGAAGTTGCACCATGCATAGAAAACTGCTACAGTACAGATCAGAAGGTAACTGGAGGACGTACGCAATGGGACGAACAGAAAAGACACTTTTATTCAAAGACAATAATTGCACTGAAGTCTTCGCCATTTGTTATGGTCCCCTGGACATTACAGAAGATGTATTGTGGTTCTTAATAGTGTGTGTGTGTGTGGGTGTGGGTGTGACCATGGACGACAATACAGGCTCTGCACCTTGCTCCCACTTTGGCCACAAAGTCGATATGTAGTTCTTGTGGTAGGGCGTTCCACTCCTCTGGACGTACCCTCATATGACGAGAGGTGGCCAGCACCCAGGGATATTCTCGAACATGACCATTTATGGTGAGGGAAGGCGTAATGTTGCGTGGGCCTGCTGACCTCCAGATCTCTGGTCACGGTACACTCACGGCTCAACGTTATTGTAACACTGTACGTCTTCCCCGTGTGCTTCTTTCTCCGGGAGCATTCGATCCTGACTTCAGTTTCATGAGTGACAATGCGGACCGCATCGAACTGCGCACGTGGAGGTGCTCTTGGAACGAGAGGATATTCGGCGAACGCACTGGTCTGTTCGTTCCCACTACTTGAATCCCATCGAGCACGTGGTGGGATGCTTTGGGGAGAAATACGAGGGGCGTTTGAAAAGTCCGTGCAACGTCCGAGAGATGGAACCACCCGCGCGTATCGAGGTCATATTTAGTTAGTAGCACCTTTGGAAAGAATGCACACCAAGTTTCATCCATATTGGTTTATTTCTTTGTGTTTGGCATTCGTGTGAATCAAGAAAGTCGAGTGATTGTCAACAAAAGGACGAAAAAGAATTTCGTGTGGTGCTTAAACATTACTTGATGAAGGCAAAACGCCTCAGGAGACTAAAGATAAGCTTTATAAACATTACGGTGACTTTGCACCTTCGATTAGCACAGTTTATAAGTGTTTTCAAAATTTTCGGAGTGACCATATGAGCACAAGTGATGCTGAACGGTCTGGACGCCCTGTGGAGGTTACGACTCCAGAAATCATTGATAAAATCCATGATGTGGTGATGGATGACAGAAGAGTTAAGGTGCGTGACGTGATGACTGGGTGAGGGGTACGCCGATATGTTACAGAATCGCATAATCCGCAGCCTGGCTGATAAACACCTGCTGGAACGTACGATGTTTATGCAGGATGGCGCTCCAGCCCATATTGCTAGACGCGTCAATGATGTATTGCGCGCGTCGTTTGGTGATGATCGTGTGCTCGGCCACCACTTTCGTCGTGCTTGGCTTCCCAGGTCCCCAGACCTCAGTCCGTGCGATTATTGACTTTGGGGTTACCTGAAGTCGCAAGTGTATCGTGATCGACCACATCTCTAGGGATGCTGAAAGACAACATCCGACGCCAAAGCCTCACCGTAACTCCGGACATGCTTTACAGTGCTCTTCACAGCATTAGTCCTCGACTACAGCTGTTGTTGAGGAATGATGGCGGACATATTGAGCATTTCCTGTAAAGTACATCATCTTTGCTTTGTCTTACTTTGTTATGCTAATTATTGCTATTCTGATCAGATGAAGCGCCATCTGTCGGACATTTTTTAAATTTTTGTATTTTTTTTTTGTTCTAATAAAACCCCATGTCATTCTAAGCATGTGTGTCTATTTGTACCTCTCTATCTACATTATTCCGTGATTTATTCAGTTTTCAAATTTATACTGACTTTTTGATCACCGGGTATTTGAGAGACATGCCGCAGCGAGCATTAGACTAGCAATATTTATTGAACAGTGTGTAGTAATCGTCACTACGTGCACTCGTCTTGCAACAAGACAGGATGAGCAGAGGCCGGGTGCGGCTGGAGATTTCATAAGCGCCGACAGCGTCTGCCGATGTTCAAGTACTGAATGGCCACATGGCGGTGTGATTTAGTGCGGCCGGGATGAAAGCGGCCGCGCGATAAGGCTGAGTGCCCGGCCAGCCGCCGGACAGATACTAGTAGCTAGCCGCCGTCTTTTAGCGGGCATTATACCGCCACCATTCAGCTACCTGCCGTGCCGACGTGTCTTAATGCGCCGCCGGCCCCTTATCGCCCGCTTCTTGTACAGTATATATTCGGGCGGGGCCCGTGCCCGACGCAAGTACCGCTTGTAATGCAGATAAGCCACATGTGTCTCCTTAACTAGGCGGGAGGTGCTACCCGACTGATAGTTAGCTACCGGAAACACTTATTTACGGCCGCGATTTGGAGGAACATCTGTGCGTTCTCCGGAGCGGCGGCGCCGACCGCGAGCGACAAATGAGAGGTCTTCTAGTTCCCTAGGCGATTCACATGCCGCTTCCACTCCTCACACACATTAGGGTCTTTTTTTGTCTACTGCAGTTCTCGTTCCAACATCTTATTCTTTTTCCTGGTCTTAATCCCGCTTCTCCACGGATTCAGCCTGTTAATTTTCGGAAATTATTTGTGCAGAAACCAGATGGCAGTTATAAGAGTCGGACATTAAAGGGAAGCAGTGGTTGGGAAGGGAGTGAGACAGGGTTGTTGCCTCTCGCCGATGTTATTCAATCTGTATATTGAGCAAGCAGCGAAGGAAACAAAAGAAAAATTCGGAGTAGGTATTAAAATCCATGGCGAAGAAATAAAAACTTTGAGGTTCGCCGATGACATTGTAATTCTGTCAGAAATAGCAAAGGACCTGGAAGAGCAGTTGAACGGATTGGACAATGTCTTGAAAGGAGGATATAAGATGAACATCAACAAAAGCAAAACGAGGATAATGGAATGTTGTCGAATTAAGTCGGGTGATGCTGAGGGAATTACATTAGGAAATGAGACACTTCAAGT
Organism: Schistocerca gregaria; assembly: GCF_023897955.1. NCBI lineage: Eukaryota > Metazoa > Arthropoda > Insecta > Orthoptera > Acrididae > Schistocerca > Schistocerca gregaria. The sequence goes on along the minus strand of NC_064931.1, from coordinate 688,642,426 downwards.
AATAAAGCAGTTTTGCTATTTGGGGAGCAAAATAACTGGTGATGGTCGAAGTAGAGAGGATATAAAATGTAGACTGGCGACGGCAAGGAAAGCGTTTCTGAAGAAGAGAAATTTGTTAACATCGAGTATAGATTTAAGTGTCAGGAAGTAGTTTCTGAAGGTATTTGTATGGAGCATAACCATGTATGGAAGTGAAACATGGACGATAAATAGTTTGGCCAAGAAGAGAATAGAAGCTTTCGAAATGTGGTGCTACAGAAGAATGCTGAAGTTTAGATGGGTAGATCATATAACTAATGAGGAGGTATTGAATAGGATTGCAGAGAAGAGAAATTTGTGGCACAACTTGACTAGAAGAAGGGATCGGTGGGTAGGGCATATTCTGAGGCATCAAGGGATCACCAATTTAGTATTGGACGGCAGCGTGGAGGGTAGAAATCGTAGAGGGAGACCAAGGGATGAGTACACTAAACTGATTCAGAAGGATGTAGGTTGCAGTAGGTACTGAGAGATGAAGAAGCTTGCACAGGATGGAGTAGCATGGAGAGCTGCATCAAACCAGTCTCTGGACTGAAGACCACAACAACAACAAAACAGTCTACGTCTGTTGTTATCCCCTGTGAAAGTGTGCAAACTTTTTTCTAAATGTATCGTGTAAATGAGGCAGGATGCGAGTACACCCACGGTATTCACCAAGCCGGATGTGGTAAACCGACTAAAAACCACATCCAGGCTGACCAGCACACCGACGCCGTCATTAATCGGTCGGGTGGATTCGATTCGGCTCCCCGAATCACGGAAGTGGCGTGCAAACGAGCGTGACTATCCGGGCGCGATGCCCCGTTCCCACATACTATGAATTTTCCCCTTCTTAGGAAGCAGGATTTCTTTCCGTTGAATGCTTCAGCTATCCTGAATCGACACGTACGAGGACGGGTCCCAAAGTAAATATAATTCCTCCCCTGAAGCAGGCTCGCCGGAACAGGGATATGTCAAGTGGTTGCCTACTTGTGGCCGCTTAGTGATCACGTCACACGTTTTCCCTGTACATGTAAATTTTTAAAGTGCTCAACAGACATGGGTAGATACCACTGAGGTTGTTTCCGAACTGGGGGGGGGGGGGGGTCTTAAAGGGACCTATTGCCGTTTCATTCACCCATGTGTCAATGTCGCAATCTTCCATGATCACGCCATAGGAGGGCGAAAAATATGAGAGTTAGAAAAGCACCAGCAGCCTTTGTTGCTTCGGATCGCGTTAAGATTTCTTGGAATGGTTTTCAACGGTGCCTTGTGTTCCACATCGTTAAAAAATAATTTGCGGTCACATTCAGTGGGATTGCTGGCCCACGATGTCTTTAGAGAAGGATTGAGGAGTTCGTGAGGTGTTAGCCATGTCAAAGACTGTCAAGAACGTTGCCCTGTTTTTCACTGCAATCTGAGCTGTGGTTTCGACTGCACAATGTGTGGGAATCAGTGTCTCAAGAGAAGGGGTGGTTTCATTGACGCCCATTATGTCACCTCCTGAGGCCTTTCCATGTCGATTCTGAGCGACATTGCGTCTGAAATGCCTTCCTCGGCCGCAAATAAGAAAACGCGTGATTTTAACGCTAGGCATCGCTGTTATAACCTCATCGCGGAGACATCAAAAGAAGGGGTCAAATATAAGAAGGCGTGCGATAACCTTCCCACAGTATGACACGTCTACGGTGGCGTTGGGCAGAATTGACGTGAACTTTGGTGCCAATGTAACATCATTAACACCTCTCAAGAACGTCTGAGCTCTGGATGTATCGACATCTTGCTATTTAATGCGACGTCGGCGGGCGCCACGCTTTTGCTTCATTATAGAGAAAGGTAGTAGACGCCTTAGAGCCAAATTTCAAACTTATAAGTCAAAATGGGAAATGATTATGGGGTTTCGAAAAAGTGACCCTTTAATTCTGTTTATTTCGTGGGGCAGAGTGGGACCTTCCAGCACAACGCTCCCAATCACACAGCACACGAGTGTTAAGTAGATTTTGGCATAAAAAAGTGATAATGGCTTAGCACCAATCCTACTCGCTGTGTTAGGACCTGTGGAGCTTTTTGCTCCTTCTTAGAATGTAAGGCGACCTAAAAGGGATTTGTTATCAATGCGTAGAAGCACAACGAAAACCGCCTAACGAGTGAAACATTTTATGTACACTGGAGGTGGAGTGGAGGGTAAGGAAAGGAAAGGGGAGGAACTGATGATGTCAGCTGCATCCGGACTTATGCAGCATCAACGGCGACGAGAGAAAATGTGTGACGGACTGGGATTCGAATCGTGGATTTCCTGCTTACTCGGCATTTGCGTAAACCATTGCACCAATCAAACTGTGTTCATCGACTTCGCGTGGACTGCCTCGGCACTCCTGGCCGACCCAGAGTCCCACCTAGTGACACCTATCAAATGTCCTCCGTGCTCGCTACTTTGAGATTCCGGCATAAGGTCGAACTTAATTGTGCATCCGCACTGAAGGTGGTAGATTCATTGCATCGAGGCAAATCAACTATATGATTGCGTAGTCTCGCTTCTTTCGGACCACACCTTCTTGTGAGTGAAACATTATTTATGAAAACTAGTATTCCAAACGAATGATAGCTGATCAAACTAATTCAAGGAAGGTACCTAGCTGGAGAACTCGTAACATTCAACCCTCCACTCGCATAAAAATTTTAGTTACTTTTAGTTTCTCTTTCGAAAGCTTTCTCGTGTATACTGCACTTCTAGGCACTGCGTTCATACTGTTACACAAATTAAATTTCTTCAGTTTTTACTATGCTTTTCCAACTTCAGAGCTGGAACGGTCTGCAGTGAGTGGACGCTTCAAGGAAATACAGACTGTTGCTCAGAGTAGCCAGAGTCAGATTCGAAGTATGGTTCAGCACAACGTTTGTCTCGTTTTCGGAGTTAAACATGAAGCATAATGCCTATGTGGCGAGCTCGGTAACGGAAAAATAAGATAAAACTCGACCGTGTGTTTTTGTAAGAAAATATCGCGGAATTTTCCTTGTGCGATTTAGGAGAACCACGTAAAACCTAAATCTGGATGCCCACACAGGATTTGATCCTCGGTCCTCCCAGTGACAGAAGGGGAGCGATTAACTTACACTGAAATAAGCATATTGTATGTAGTGCACTGCCTTTAGAACTCGATGGCATACATTTATATCTCCGAGGAGCGTTAAATAAGTAAGGCAAAAAAAAAATTGTGAAAGAAAGTTGATCCCGTTCAGGATTACGGTACTCCATATTATTCCCCACTCTTTTGGCTACAAAACCCCATTTTCCAACATAATCACCGTTCAATGCAACGGCCTTACGCCACCTTACTGGAAGGACCTGGATGCCCGCATGGCAACATTCTACTGGTCGACGTCGGATCCAACGTCTTGCTGCATCAGTAACCTCTCCATCATCCACGCACTGCTTCCCGAGGAGTGCATCCTTCATTGGGCCAAACAGATGGAAGTTGGAAGGTGTGAGTTCGGGACTGTAGGGTAGATAAGGAAGAACAGTTTGTGTGACTTTTCTGCGATGACGATAGACTCCTCGCCCAACGACTCACCATCCTTTCGCCCCGCTAAAACAAACTCAGTGACAGCTCTGCCTGGAACGCACTTCCATCACAGGGGCCATTTGGAAGACTACGTACAGCGCCGCCACCTATCGGAACTTCATAAAGCTATCGGGGACGAAGAAGAAGCATTCCACAATGTCCCACAACTAATTCCGAAATTTTTAACCAATATTGGCGGAGAAAAAAAGTATTCCATTTTTTATTGAACGCCCCTCGCAGAAGTATTAGACTACCAAACCGATTTCGAGAAATCAGCTCTGTTGCTTTTCGCAATGCTGGCTACTATATCTTTCGTGCATCTGTCTTTTTTTTCTATTGAATGTCCGAGATAGCACACATTGTTCCCCTCTTCTAAAGCGTCTTGTCGAAGTTTCACATTTAGTCTCCATCGTGTTACCAGCTGTGTATACCATTACCTTCATTAACTTAGTTTCCTTTTTCGGAATGTGCATATTATATCCATGAGCTAGTACAGCATCACTGGTACGACATCTACATCTACATGTACGTCATACTCCGCAAGCCACCTAATGGTGTGTGGCGTAGGATACTTTTCGTACCAATAAATGAGTCCTCCAACCCTGTTCCACTCGCCAATAGCGCGTGGGAAGAATGTCTGTAAGCTTCTGTATTGGCTCTAATTTCTCGAATTTTCTCCTCGTGGTCATTACGCGAGACGTATGTGGGAGGAGGTAATTCGTTGTCCGACTCTTCCCGGAAAGTGCTCTCTCAGTGATGCAAAACGCCTCTCTTGTAACGTCTGCCAATGGAGTTCGTTGCCCATTTCCGTAATGCTCTTGCGCCGGGTAGACGCCCACGTGACGAAACTGGCCTCTCTTTGTTGGATCTTCTCTATCTATTCTGTCAGTCCTACCTGGTAGGGAACCCAGATAGATGAACAGCACTCAAAAATCGGTCGAACAATCGCCTTATAAACCGCATCAGCGAACTGTATCATGCTGATTTTCTATTCGTGAGAAACAACCCCAGTATCAACTCCTGTACATCCCTCGTTACCTCTTCGATACACATTGATGAGCTAAAACATTATGTGAAAAAGGCTTTCAAATATCGCTACCAGTCACAAAATTTGTTGACAGTGAAATAATTTATTTAACGACACTTTTAGGGATGGTACCTCATATCAGGCTATATTAGCATAACAAAAACATTTAACACGCGTGCATGCAGATACTAAAGTTTCTTGGCATGACCGCACTGATCATCCTAAGGAGAGAGAGAGAAGGATAATGTAGTAAATGGGTCAAAAGAAAGAGTGCGAAGCCGACATCAGGAACTCGTTTGGCTATCCGCCTTTAGATATTCCGTGCTTCCCTTAATCGCTTCACGAGAATGCCAGGATCATTTCATCAAAAAGGTGAAGGCCAATTTTTATTTACTATTCTTACCCAATCCCAGCTAATTCTCCACCTCTAATGTGTTTGATGTCGACGAAACGTCAGACTAACCTTCCTTACTGTAGTGAGGTGCCATTATTAGTTCTGTCATTACGCAAACTATATCCCCTACCCCCATCTCCAACCTACTTTTCTACGGCTGTGTGTGCTTCTGCAATATAGTTAGAAACGGAGAATGTTCAGTCTTTTTTCCGTTGTATGGATCTCTCAGTTTGTTAAGGAGAAGTACATTTTTTCATATAATGTGAAATAAATGGACAGTAAAATGAAAACGAGACAGATGGATAAAAGTAAATAAACTGTTTATCACTTCAAAAGTAATCGCCATTACTCTCAATACATTTATCCCACTGTGTGAGAAGATAGTCAATGCCTTCATGAAAAATGTTTGCGGTTGCCTACGGAACCATGATTGCACCCAGACGTACACCTCTTCGACCGAAGAAAATCGACAGTGGGTGGACTCACTTGTTGCTAAGGTTGCTTAGTCTATGCTGGAGAAGTGCACTTCCTCCACACAGTCCCCGAGCGATTTTTACAGTTTTGGAGCTCCGACGAAACAAATTCGTGGCCGCCGTTAATTTGCTTCGTACGAAGAGGTGCACGCCTGAGTATAATCACGGTTCCATAGGCAGGTGCAAACATTTTTCCGTGAAGGCATTGACCGTCTCCGGCGCGATAAATATATTAACAGATATGGTAATTACTTTTGAAATAATAAACTTACTTTTCCCATCTGTCTCGTTTTCCTTTGACTGCTTCTTATATAACATGGTGATGCGGCTGTACTACGCCACTCGAACACACCTAAGATTCTTCATTTGTGCAGCCTTAAGAGTTCGTAGTTGCTCTATCATTCATGAGGGTATTTTTGATCCGTCGTTGCAACTACAAAAATGGGTGATTTTTTCATCAGACGAGTTTCGCTTTATTGAGGTAGAGCATCTCAGTGGTCTATAATTAAGTTTAGTTACATTTTGATTTGCTTTTTAGATCGAAAAACAGTTCGTTAAGAATAGGTTGGTTTGTACTTACGGTGTTTTTCGACTGCTTTCTCACTTACGACATTTCCCGATGTAAGCGGAAAATCAGCCGATAAATCACCGTATGTACAAACCAATCTATTTTTAACGAACTGTTTTCGATCTAAAAACCAAATCAGAATGTAAATAAACTTAATTACAGACCACTAATGACGCTTTACCTCAATAAAGCGAAACGCGTCTGGTGAAAAAATCACACATTTTTTTAGTTGCAACGACGGATCAAAAATACCCTTATGAACACCTAAGGTACATGTGTGTCGACAGTCACGGAACATTTAGAACGGTGTTGTAAGAGCTGAAATTGCACAAAAAGTGTAAAAAGCCAATTACTGCTGTTCTGCATCATAGGCGCTAGATTTTTATCAAACTGAGTTGAAAAGCAATCAGCAAGCACACACTACGGTTGAAGTTCATAGTCTTTTTCAAAGCCATGGTCATATTTCCTGTACAATTTTGTCGTCCTCCTAGTTGGGAGAGTTTGCGGGGCAACGGAACCTGAAACACAGCTATTTCTTTCTTTTCTTTTCTTTTTTTTCTTTTCGCAGCATATGACTAGGGATGAAAGTTGTTAATTCCCAGAAAACTGTTAGAACTAACGTATGAAACACGCCAACACATCTAGACCTATACATGGACATTTATCTCTATAGGCACCAAGCTAGAGTGAAATATTAAAGTGAATTCATCTTAATGCCAGAAACTCAAGCATCGTTGCATTTAATGGGTGCTGTTAGAGGTCGATCAGCAAACGGAAGTTACATATCATTACACTTATCCTAAGACGGCTGTGAACAATGTCTATTAACTAAATAAGCGAAATTGAGTACACATCTTAGCACATTAATGTATTTTGGTAAAACAATAGTTCAAGAAATCAATTTGAGAACAGTAAAAATTGTCCATATACTTACAATGATAGTGACCATAATCTATTAGGATCTACTAATGAAACACCAGTTGAAATTCGAGAAGTTAATCGTAGAACTGCAGTTTTTATAGAGGACAAATTTAGTAAAAAAAGGATACAAAAAAATGGTTCATATGGCTCTGAGCACTATGAGACTTAATATCTGTGGTCATCAGTCCCCTAGAACTTAGAACTACTTAATCCTAACTAACCTAAGGACATCACACACATCCATGCCCGAGGCAGGATTCGAACCTGCGACCGTAGCAGTCACGCGGTTCCGGACTGAACGCCTTAACCGCGAGACCACCGCGGCCGGCAAAAGGATACACACTTCACACCCACAGATTTGAGAAACTCTTTCTATTGTCGAATCGAATAAAATGGTTATTTTTCATTCATAGAAAATGTGGTATTAATTAAAGAGATAGAAGAGGAATACTTTTTAATTATGTAAAACAAGCTACAATAACCAGCAAGGACTGAGTGATACAAGAGGGCAAAATCAGGATAGCTCATTGCAACAGCTAATATTTCATTTATACACCTATGAGCCAAAACATTATGATTACCAGCTTAACAACGTTTGGTCCACTTCTGGAACGCAATACAGTAGCAGTTCTGCGTGATACGGATTCGACAGATACTTGGTAGGTTTCGAGAGTTATGTGACACGAGATATCTACTCACAGTTCACGCAATTCCCATAAATTAGGGACCAGTGGTTTGCGGGCGGGGAGCTGGTGCCCAATAGCGTCTTAGACATGTTAATTGGGTTCAGATCAGGCCTTGGTGACTAAGACATCAACGTGAGTTCACTGTCACGCTCCTCAAACCACTAAAACATGATAGTGGTCTTTTAGACGGACAGTTATCCTACTGGAAGATGTTATCGCTGTCGGCGTAGACATTAAGCAGTAAAGGATGCAGACAGTCCTCAGTAAAGTTCACGCAGTTCACAGCTTTCGTGGTGCCTTCGCTTACGACCACAAGTCCCTTGGAAGCCCAGGTGAATACGATCCATAATGTAACATTTCCCCCATCTGAGGAGGTGGCGAGGTGCATGTTTCGAGCAGCCGTTCTCCTGGCTGATAGCGTATCCGTTTACGGTCATCGACCTGAAGTAACACGAAACGGGATTCATCCGACAAGACGACACGATCCACGCTCCAAGTCTGATGATCCCGTTCCCACAGAAATCACAGTTGACGAGGTTGTTGCGCCAGCAAGGGAACACGTAAAGGTCGTCTGCTGTGAAGCACTGTACTCTGTTGTCATATCTGTCACAGGTCGTCGCCTATCCTGCTCTACAGGGCGGGCAAGCCTCCGACTTCTACAAGCTGTGATGAGTAGTGGACGTCCACACCTTGTCACCTACACATGGTTTCAGCGCCCTCCAGCCACTTCCATAGATGCTCACCGCAGCAACAAGCTAACAGCCGAACTAGCTTCTCCATTTCCGAGTTAATCGTTCCCTGGCGCCTGGTCATATCTGTCTCTTGTCTAAGTTGCGTATGTGAATCGATTTCCATTCGCCTCTACATATATACTTCCCTTGCCGCCTCACGTGGCTGCAACACCGCCAGGCTCCATCCAGACCAGTAGTGTTCATAATGTAATAATTTTAAGCCATATTGACAATTCATCGAAAGTGACTACTTCAAAAATATAAAAAGATTTTCAAATACCGCGACGAGTCTCAAAATTTGTTAACAAAAAATGACTCTGAGCACTATGGGACTCAACTGCTGTGGTCATTAGTCCCCTAGAACTTTGAACTACTTAAACCTAACTAACCTAAAGACATCACACACATCCATGCCCGAGGCAGGATTCGAACCTGCGACCGTAGCAGTCGCATGGTTCCGGACTGCGCGCCTAGAACCGCGAGACCACCGCGGCCGGCATTTGTTAACACCTAAATTATTTATTTAGTGATATGTTTCGAGGTGCTACCTCGTCATCAGGCTATATTGACATTAAAAAAGCATTTAACACAAGTGTATACCGATATTAAAGTTTCTTGTCGTGACTGCTGTGATCATCCTGTGTATCGTGCTTTAAAGACACTGTTGCGACGTTTGTGAACAGTGGTAAAGAAGTCCAAAAGAGCCATGGAAATAATGGGGCCTCAGTACATCACATGAAAACTGCCGCGCCACAAACAATAAAAAGAGTCATTGTTTTATATATAAAAAAAGTGTTCTTGTGAACGGAAGACCAATACACAAACTAACATCGCATCTTACTACGTTAGCCGGCCGGAGTGACCGAGCTGTTCTAGGTGCTTCAGTCCAGAACCGCGCGACCGCTACGGTCGCAGGATCGAATCCTGCCTCGGGCATGGATGTGTGTGATGTCCTTAGGTTAGTTAGGTTTAACTAGTTCTAAGTTCTATCGGACTGATGACCTCAGATGTTAAGTCCCATCCTGGCATTTCGTGAAGCGATTAAGAGAAGCACGGAATATCTATAGGCGGATAGTCAGACGAGTTCCTGATGTCGGCTTCGCACTTTTTTATTTTTTCACTGCACTAGCTCGTTCATTTGTTCCTTTTTGTTATATATTGATGTCGTCGGCATCTTAATTTGTGGATTTGGTAACGTTAGTCTAGTGTTATCGTATGTGAAAGCGTGATAATATTTTTCTCAATGTTTCCATATGGTGTAACTCAGGTGAGACGAGAGTACCACCCCGGTATTCACCAAGTCGGATGTGGGAAACCGCCTAAAATTCAGGCTAACCACCCCTCCGGACCTTGTCGTTAATCCGCCTGGAGTATTCGGTCCGGGGCCGCCGAGCTTCGACGCCTCCAGTAAGCGGAGCGCTAACACGCTCGGCTATCCGGGCGGGGTGTACAGTTATGGTGCTCTGAGCTAAACTAAGGTATCAGCAATTCTTTACTTCTAACCTGAGATATAAAATAATGCAGTTATCAGAGTCCGTGTAGGCCTATAATCGTCAGCTGAGCCAACTTTCAGTCTAGGTGCAGAACTCGCCAGAGCTATACAGATATTTTCTGGAATCTTTACTTGTTACAGACTTAACTGGAAACAGGAGGCACACTTATTACTTCATTGTTCGTCACCTTTTCTTACACTGGTAATGTAGGTGTGAAGCTTCCTGACAAGTTTAATCTGTAGGACCGGCTGGGATTCGAACCCTGAGCTTGACTTTCATAGGTAACGACTTTTCACCTGACCCATCCTCTCAGTTCCCATCCGCCAGTACCGCTCTCCCGTTTTTATTAACTTTACCGGGGATCTCTTGCCTAGCTTACTCGACTAGCACCACTGGGGGGAACTATGTATCTTAACTCTGCAATTGTGTGCACTCTGTAGCTACAGAGGAATGCTCAGGTCGCTCATCATCACCAGTGAAAGCCACGTTAAGGACTCGAATCTTTGCCGGACACATAGTTTGAATTTGTCAGGAAGCTGACGATAAATGAAGTAATAAGCGTGTCTCCTGTCTTCAGTTAAATCTGTAACAACCACTGTATAGCTGGTAGGATACTGCCCGCCAATCGCAAAACATCTAGTTTGGAGTGCCAGTTTGTTATTCTATTTCAGTATCAGAACATTGTCACTGTGGAGTCATGGTATCGTTCGTTTATAAACTTCAGTTATAAGTTGTACGGTAAAAGCAATTAACAGTATAAAATATTCCACTAATGAATATTAATATACGATTGTGCTGACTAATACCAGTGGGGACGGGATATCTGCTCAACTTTGAAAGGTGAAATAACGATTCTTCTTTTTCCATTCTAAAGAAATCGGAAGTCCCAAACAAAAAAGGCCTGACCGTTACTGGCCGCTACGCCTGCCGAATCAGAAGGCAATGTTCCAGCTCTACGTATGTTTGTGCGGTCTGCCGTAGCCGTCCAAGTATTTACACTCCCATCAAAGAGCTGGTGAGAAAGCAAACACGTTTAAGTTAATGACTTTATCTAGCCAGTCATTGTTTGTTGCAGCCGATAAATCACTGTGTCACGTGTGTGTGTGCTAACACTGAGGGTTTCATCAACAAGGTACGTAAGAAGAGTTCTACGAAGGAAAGTAATGTTTGAACAGAATGTTTAACTTCACGGTCGTGAATATTCATATTGCGTTGATATTTCTATACCTTTTTCGTTAATCCTTTATGAAATCAGAATTGTATGACCACTGAATTTCCTTGCATTTTACTGTATTTATACGCAGCCTGTCACAAACTAACAATTTATTTGGTGAAAGCTGTATTAAAGGAACGCGTACACTCACGCATGCATAGACGAACACAGATACAGACACACACACACACACACACACACACACACACACACACACACACACACACACACATGCAGAATTTAATTATATTGCTTTTTGTTCTTCTGCATTTCCTTCGTTCTTTCCGCAGCTGTACTTCCAGTTCATTTCTGCGGACTCCTGACAAAGTGATTGTGCTTGCTTTGCTTTGCTTCTTAATACTCTGTTCGCGGTTTGGAACAATTACAACTTTTGGTGCGCTTTCATGTGAAGTTTGATGATTATTCTGACGAAATATTATCATACATGAGAAGTCTACGTTAACGCTTGGTAACGAGCAGTGATGCCAAAAACCACTTGTTGCGGAAAATCCATGAAGTCTCTAGTTATTGCCATTCGCATAGAATTACTTTGCAGAGGAGAAAAGAGAAAAATGACTAACTATTGATGTCATGATACCACGGCCTATGTGTCTAACTACAGAATCTTGTCATCTATAACCTCTGTAACTTACCTGTGCTGTGGGATGATAATTATTACGTTTTCCTAGTTACTATTGAAAGAAGTAGCAGCTTTTACAATTGTTAACTCGATATCTTTCACTTTGACATTGTTTTATTTCATATGTGTGTTTGAAATATGCCTCCCGCCTAACACGTATACTTCTTTGTTCGTCAATTAAGCCTAGTCATAAAACTGAAGTGTTTTATATAACTACTTTGATCTATGAAAAGTTGTATTCTATCAGTAGAGAATGTTTGCTACAATTCTATTTCTCTTTATATTACCATCGATTTTCATTAAGGAAAATATAACGTCAGGGTTGAAAGGACATGAGTGTAGCAAACTTCTAATAATATTTTCCTAGTGAAGTGACTTTCAAGGGGTTCATTTCTACCCGTCGTCACCGATTTAGTCCAAATTTTATGGAATATGCGAGGCTTGGTCAGAAATGGAAGTGACAAAATTGTGAGCCGCAGATGACCGAGAGTCTACAGAAAATAGCGCGGGTCGAGCGAGCGGTTAACAAAGCGGAAAGAGTGCCGAACGCTACTACAGTGGTAAGGGACTCAAGTACCCGTGTGGAAACATTTTTTTTATTATCAATTTTTACCTTATTTACACTGCATATAAACCGAATGATGAACAGATTAGTCCACTTGTATACAGCACAATAAGCTATAAGCATTTCTGGAAAATTATTACCAACACCCTACGTATGCCTACAATGAAGTACTAGCTCTTTTGTACAGAGCATTCAAAACATGGTGGATTCATATGCGACAAAATATAGGTATGTCGTTATTACTTCGTCAAAATCTGGTAAACTGATATGATGAAACACACCACACAGCAAAACAAATTTGCTCTGTTAATTGACTCGTGGGAAAGACAAACCAATCCACAATTATACGACAAGATTTTTCGAGATGTTCAATAGGAATAAGGATTGCCATTGTGCAGTATTAATGTGATTCACCTCACACTCTGCTAGTGAAACCCTCCGATGTCTATTTTTATCGTCAGAGAAAGAATTTGCTCAAAAAACTCTTACCTTGTCGAGAAAGAAAAAGGAATCACATTCAGATAAGACAGCACCAGAATGTATTCCGTTGTGCACCCCCAGCTACACTCGTCAGTATTTGTCAAAATGATGACCTACGCCTCGTTTGCTGCCGGGTTGTGCTATGAGAGGAATCTTTTATGAATGTAAACCAAGCTCGTTTTTCTATAGAAACTTTAAAACAACTATGCAAGTGTAAACATGCGGCGTTTATAACGAGTACAAGCTGCTGAAAAAAAAGTGGTTCAAATGGCTCTGAGCACTATGGGACTTAATATTGGAGGTCATCAGTTCCCTAGAACTTAAACTAACCTAAGGACATCACACACATCCATACCCTAGGCAGGATTCGAACCTGTGACCGTAGCGATCACGCGGTTCCAGACTGAAGCGCTTAGAACCGCTCGGCCACCACGGCCGGCTACAAGCTGCTGAGAAAGTTCCTGCTTCTCCTGTATTATGATCATTATCACCCTGGTACGTGTAAATCATCAACTGTAAATAATAAAAAAGTGTAATTTTATATACGAAGTTCTTGTATATGCCTTATAATCCCTTACTGGAAATTTATTTCGAATCCCTAATTTTCCTTTACCTTTTTTTTCACGTCTCTTATGAATATATTAGTACATACAATGTAATGAACATTATTACTGTTTATTTATAATGTAAGTAATATAAAAACTGAACTTCAAAAAGTTCTTGTATAGGGACTCGTTGGCACGACCCTAATATTACGGTTCCTTACCCTTTCCGCTGCGCCAACCGCTGCGTGGGGACTATGTAGCATAAATGACTCACCGTATTGAGGACCATGTTCCACTTTTTATAATGTCCAAGGGGCAATCGTAAATCGCGGTGGCTTCAGTGTGAGTACTGTCTTTCAACAAAAGTATCATTTCTGTTCCTCTCACTGCGTATTTATTTCGTTACCTTGTGTACTATAGTGTAGCAGTTTTTTCTATATACTGTCTAAGTTTCATCTAGCTGTGTTACTTGACAGTGACACATCAAACGAAAGTTATTTTCATCCATAAGTATTGCAAAAGATTGAGGATATGCCATTTCATGTGTAACGCGTGAAACATGCTCTATAAAGAAACGAATGTGTCCAATCCCTCCAACTTATCTATGACATGGAAGACATGATACGCAGAAATCAATACAACTGTTTCGGGAACAACGAATTTTTGTAAGAGTAAAAGTATACTACAGTGAAACTGTCCTCAGTCAGAAGGCTGGTTTGAACACTGCAGTGCTTTACAGGGCATGGCCGTATTGCCTACTGACTAAGTTGTCTGCTTACGGAGGGACTTGGGCCGAGAATCACCGCATGGCAAATAAGTCTAAGGCTGATTTTGTAATAAATCTGAAATTCACTGAAATAAGATGTTCAAAAATATGTGTGAATTCCTAAGGGACCAAACTGCTGAAGTCATCGGTCCCTAGACTTACACACTACTTTAAGTAACTTAAACTAACTTTGCTAAGCACAACACACACACCCATGCCCGAGGGAGGACTCGAACCTTCGGCGGGAGTGGCCGCGCAGTTCGTGACTGTTGCGGTATCATATTGACAGTAGCACGTTTGGGCTGTGAAGAATATCTGCAATTGTAACTATTATTTCGCTTGTGCAACAGTATTTAAAACTTCTCTCTGGCAGAAAACTTCCAGTATTCTTCAACATTGTTTAATCCATATCGATAACGGGTTCACCGACAATGAAGCTATCGCTTGTTCATGTGCACCATTCTACATACGTTTCGGCCTTGCGCACTCCGCCGGAAACCTAACGCCACGGTAAATTTAAATCAGATTTTGTATAACGTTCCATTAAAGCGACAGTTTTCATACAGTTCGGACGATAGGCGATGTGCATGTACCGAATTGCAAATAGTGATAAATACAGCATTCATGTAAAGAAGAAAGGAAAGTTTTCCGGTAATACCATGTCCTAGACAATGTGGATTCCAGTACGTTCCTCTCTAGACGTACGTCAATCAGGAGCAGCACTACAAAAGTGTACGATCTTAGCGGGAGCTTTACATGGCAACTCGGTTTGAATACCAGCAATATCGCGCAATATTGTGTACCAAGAAATTCCTGAAAAATAATCCATGTTTTTACTGCTATAGCACAATTTTCAGAAGTTATGATTATGTCTTAAACGGCTTGTGTCGGATTCAGTATCATCGTCTTGCATTATTACCCATTTGTTCAATGGCTTTGTTTCGATTTCAGGTTCTGCTTGTATACTCATGTACCACTTGAAAATTTTTGATACCTGTGATCATCTTCCGAATTACCGGAATACAATAAATCCTTTCGCGTTTTCAAATCAAGTGACGAATTTAACATACAACGGAGCAACGTCTTAGCCTCCTTTATATAAATTTTGCTTATGAGCATCAGAAGAGAGGAGATTAGTTAGCCAAAAAATTCAAATTCGAAAATATTGCACGCAAAAATAATTTTCCATGGTTCCTTACACTTAAGTGTTCATAATTTTTATGTATGACTACTTCAATCCCACGGCAATGAGACACGTACTTAACTGCGCAAATGATTAAAAAATACGGGGAGGGTTGCACAGCGAATAACGGAAAGAAGTATGTTGTGATTGCTGAGAACAGACGCCAAAAAGGAATAACTGGCTAGATGACAAGACAGAAAATGAGGACGATATAGTGGAAGATTTCACTGTCAATATTGGCATACATTTTGATTTTATTTACAGGGTAGCTGGGGGTAAAGCTCCACGTGGGGTAAACATTTATACCTAGTTTTCGAATAGACTGCCGTTGCTTCAAGGAGTTGTCCACCAGATCTCAGGTTTGTCTTATTGTAATTTATAGTTCCACGAAAGTTCATCCCGGCAGGTCGCTCCAGAGGTGAGAAAATGGGTTAGATTTGTTTTTTACTACTTACACGTAACTTTCCGGATATTTCACCTGAATATTATATGATGTAAGAATTGAAAAGAGGAATCAACGAAAAACACGTTGAGCTACTGCATCTAAACTTAACTTTCACGTGGAAACAGTTGTTCCAATACCTCCCCAAAGTCAACTACGATGCGTTTTCCAGAAAATGGCGAAATGGTGCATATCCCTGCAGGTGTTTTGGGGTAAATCCTCACAGCTCCAACAATGTGACGGCAATTCTTTAAAGATAATCCTCGCAAAAGATGACATTCAGCACTCGCTGTCTAAAATAAAAGATTTAGGGCAACTTTCTGGTAAGCATTGAAATCTGTGCCTTTAGCGTCGACACCCAATAAAGAACAAATGGAAGAAGAATTCATGGGAAAAGAAAAACTTGCTGCAAAGAAGAGAAGACGTGCCAAAGAAGGAAAAGAACATGCTATAGAAACAAAGAGACGTAAGCTACGTTTCTTTACATCAATGCAAAAAAATGGACGAAAACAGATCAAACAGCCAGTTGATTATTATTCATAATCAGATTTAGACTTCTCACATCATGACATTTGCTCAGATACAGATATGGAGTTTCTATTTGGCAAAGAAGTATTCGAAGAAGAAGAAGCATAAGAGACTGGTACTTCAAGGAAAAATCCGAGGACCTAACAAAGTACACTATTTACTAGGTACCTAAATAGTTTAGCCTCAGTAATTTAACTCTTTCAGGTTACTCTACTAATCCTCCTGTCCTGGAGGAGAAAGCATTATTTTTGTACAAGTATTTTGAAGTATTATGTTCAAATTTGAGAGACGTTTCAGTTCAGAATTTTGTTGGGTTACTTGGCTACAATACAACAATGTTATAAAGGATTTTTTCAAGTGTTTTTATTACGCAATTTTTATCCATGTTTATCTCAGAGGGAACAATCTCCCCCCATTTTGGGGAACAAAACCCTGCAAGTTTTATTTTAGCTAAATTGTAATTATCTCTTTCAAAAATGTTCAAATGTGTGTGAAATCTTATGGGACTTAACTGCTAAGGTCATCAGTCCCTAAGCTTACACACTACTTAACCTAAATTATCCTAAGGACAAAGACACACACCCATGCCCGAGGGCGGACTCGAACCTCCGCCGGGACCAGCCGCACAGTCCACGACTGCAGCGCCTTAGAACGCTCCGCTAATCCCGCGCGGCTAAATATCTCTTTAATTAGCAATCAGAGAGAGCTGGAATTTGGATAGCTTATATGTAACAACCTAGTCTATTATTTCAATTTGAAATCACTAGCAAATCTACTCCTCATTGACCACAATAACAGAAAAACTGAAATTGCTTGGCCTTATCCTCACCTACCCTATGGGCATTAGGCCGTTGTCTTAGATACGTTTCTGTACCTAACGTTTTACTTCGTAATGCTAGAGCCATCTTCAGTTCTAAAGTAAACTAACACGTCTTTATAGCCTCTGAGGATGTCTAGAGTGCTAGGGGGCGAAATGTTAAGTATATAATTTTGCTTTAGGCCAAGATCTAACGCCTATATAATGAAAATCAACACGTATGTGAGGATCTCATTTAGTACCAATAAATGGAGATACGATAGCAGTGTAACCCAACGAGCTGACGAAATTCTCTGCTGGATCTTGCGAGATAAGTAAGGACCTTAACAACTAATTTATGATTGAGAGTATAATACGTTAGGAAACATGTACGGTATTCATGGAGGGTCTTAATATGTGGCAAAGTGTGGAAGAGATTTTTATAAAGCAATGGGTAAGAGATTTATGATAATCACAAAAAGGGTGTCAGTCTACATAACTAACAAACGGCGTCATCTTATGTGTACGGTGTAGGGGCTTTGCAGCCGTCATTTACCATTTTATTGAGTTCAATTTACCGTACAGGAGGACTAGGCACAAACTGAGGCTTACCATCTTCCGTCGACATGGGACAGAAACTTTTAGATCATGAAAAACATCAATCAATTTTTATTTATTCATAAGAGAGAATCATAAGGGAGTATGCAAGAAGTATTTTCTTGAGTACGTCATCTTTATTTGACCTAACACGTCCAAAACCTACGAGCTCTTGGAACTGTAAGTTCGAGAATCTAGCAACCACAATCGTTATTAATGTCATAGAAAACCCTAACGTATTTACTGGAAATTTCATGAATAAAGGAGATGACAAAAGGTGAAATAACAATTAAGGGGAAGCGGTAAATGAGTAAACTCTTCTCTGAAATCTTCTGTTAACTATAGGAAATCCATGTCACGAATTAATTAGAGAAGAATAGACAAACTGGTAGAAGCCTATGTCGGGAAAGATCAGTTGGGGCTCCACAGAAATGTAGGAACACGCAAGGCAATACTGACCCTACGAGTTAGTTTAGACCATAGTGTAAAGAAAGATGTTAATAGCATCTGTAGACTTATGACAGTGTCGACTGGACTACATTCTTTGAAATTATGAAGAAAGCATCGATAAAATATAGGGGAAGAAGTTATATGCTGGCTGCACAGAAACGAAACTGCAGTTACAGGAGTCGAAAGACGGGAAAGGGGAGCAGTAATTGAGAAAGGAGTGAGACAGGTTTGTAAGCTATTTCCGATGTTATTCAATCTGTATATTGAGTAGGCAGTAAAGGAACCCAAAGAGAAATTTAAAACATGAATTTAAGTTTAAGGAGAAGAAATAAAGCCATCGAGGTTTGTCGATGGCACTGCAATTCTGCCAGAGACGGAAAAGGAAGTGGGAGAGCAGTTACAGAATGGATAGTCTTTGAAAGAAGTTATAAGATGAAAATCAACAAAAGGAAAACAAGGTTAATGGAATGTCGTAGAATTAAATCAGATGACGCTGAAGGGATTAGACTAGGAAATAAGACACTAAAAAGAATAGATGTGTTTCGCTATTTGGGCTGCAAAATAACTGATGGTAGTTGAAGTAGAGAAGATGCACACTGGTAGTAGAAAAAAAAAATCATTTAAGAAAAAGGGCAATTTGTTGACATCGAATATGAATTTAAGTGTTAGTGAGTATTTTCTGAAAGTAACTTCCTGGAGGCTAGCATTTTATGGAGGTGAAATATGGACGACAAGCAGTTCAGACAAGAAGAGAATAGAAGCTTTAGAAAAGTTATGTTATAGGATGTTTTGTTGACGCTGACCTACATAGGAAGAAACGATCATCATAATACAATAAGGGAAATCAGAGCCGCACTGAAAGATATAGATGTTCGTTTTTTCCGCGCGCTGTTTGCGAATGGAATAACAGAGAATTAGTGTGAAGGTGATTCGATGAACCCCCTACCAGGAACTTACGTGGGATTCGCAGAATATCCATTTAGATGTAGATATAGATGAAAGCTCATGACTAGGTGGGTAGATCGAGTGACTAATCATAAGGTACTGAATGGAATTGGGGAAGGAATATATTTATGGCACAAATTGACCAAAAGAAAGGATTGGTTGGTAGGACGCACCCTGAGGCATCAAGAAATAGTTAGTTTGGTAATGGAGAAAAGTTTGGAGGATAAAACTTGTAGCGAGAGGCCTAGGCATGACAACAGTAAGCAGGTTCAAATGAACATAGGTTGCAGTAATTATTCAGAGATGAAGATGCTTGCACAGGTTAGATTAACCTGGAGAGCTGCATCAAACCAGTCCTCCGTCTGAAGACCACAGCATGTATGACAAATCTGAGGAAGTAGTTGGGAATACACTAAGTGATCAAAAGTATCCGGACACCTCCAAAAACATACGTTTTTCATATTAGGTGCATTGTGCTGCCACTACTGCCAGGTACTCCATATCAGCGGCATCAGTAGTCATTAGACATCGTGAGAGAGCAGGATGGGGCACCCTTCGCAACTCACGGACTTGAAACGTGGTCAGGTGATTGGGTGTCACTTGCGTCATACTTCTGTACACGAAATTTCCACACTCATAAGTATCCCTAGGTCCACTGTTTCCGATGTGATAGTGAAGTGGAAACTTGAATTGATATGTACACCACAAAAGCGTACAGGCTGACCTCGTCTGTCGACTGACAGAAACCGCCGACAGTTGAACAGGGTCGTAACGAGTAATAAGCAGACATGTATCTAGACTATCAAACAGGAATTCCAAACTGCATCAGGATCCACTGCAAGTACTATGACAGTTAGGCAGAAGGTGAGGAAACTTGGATTTTATGGTCGAGCGGCTGCATATAAGCGGCACATCACGCCGGTAAATGCCAAACGACGTCTCGTTTGGTGTAAGGAGTGTAAACATTGGAACAGTGAAAAAAACGTTGTGTAGATTGACGAATCACGGTACACAATGTGGCGATCCGATGTCAGGGTGTAGGTATGGCGAATGCCCGGTGAACATCTGCCAGCGTGCGTATTGCCAGCAGTAAAATTCGGAGGCAGTGGTGTTATGGTGGGGGCGTGTTTTTCATGGAGGGGGCTTGCACTCCTTGTTGTTTTGCGTGGCATTATCACAACACAGGTCTACAATGATGTCTGAGCACCTCCTTGCTTCCCACTGTTGAAGAGCAATTTAGGGATGGCGATTGCATCTTTCAACACGATGAAGCACCTGTTTCACTGCCTGTGGCGAATTGGTACACGATAATTACATCCCTGTAATGGACTGGCCTGTACAGAGTCCTGACTTGAATCCTATAGAACACCTTTGGGATGTTTTGGAACACGGACTTCGTGCCAGGCCTCACAGACCGACATCGATACCTATCTTCAGCGCAGCACTCTGTGAAGAATGGGCTGCCATTCCCCACCAAACCTTCCAGCACCTGATTGAACGTATGCCTGCGAGAGTCGGAGCTGTCATCAAGGCTTGGAGTGGGCCAACACCATATTAAAGTCCAGCATTACCGATGGAGGGCGCCATTGACTTGTAAGTCATTTTCAGCCAGGTGTCCGGATACTTTTTATCGCATTACCGAACTACCAGTTTAATAAGTCACGGCTGCGAAATACTAACGCGAATTCTTTACAGACGAATGGAAAAATTAGTAGAAGCCGAAATGGGGAAGATCAGTTTGGATTTCGTAGAAATATTGGAACACGTGAGGCAATACTGACCCTGCGGCTTATCTTAGAAGCTAGATTAAGGAAAGGCAAACCTACGTTTCTAGCAGGTGTAGACTTAGAGAAAGCTTTTGACAATGTTGACTGGAATACTCTCGTTCAAATTCTGAAGGTGGCAGGGGTAAAATATAGGGAGCGAAAGGCTATTTACAATTTGTATAGAAACCAAATGGCAGTTATAAGAGTTGAGGGGCATGAAAGGGAAACAGTGGTTGGGAACGGAGTGAGACAGGGTTGTAGGCTATCCCCGATGTTATTCAATCTGTATATTGAGCAAGCAGTGAAGGAAACAAAAGAAAAATTCGGGGTAGGTATTAAAATCCATGGAGAAGAAATAAAAACTTTGAAGTTCGCCGATGACATTGTAATTCTGTCAGAGACAGTAAAGGACCTGGAAGAGCAGTTGAACGGAATGGACAATGTCTTGAAAGGAGGATATAAGATGAACATCAACAAAAGCAAAACGAGGATAATGGAATGTAGTCGAATTAAGTCGGGTGATGTTGAGGGTATTAGATTAGGAAATGACACACTTAAAGTAGTAAAGGAGTTTTGCTATTTGGGGAGCAAAATAACTGATGATGGTCTAAGTAGAGAGGATGTAAAATGTAGACTGGCAATGGGAAGGAAAGCGTTTCTGAAGAAGAGAAATTTGTTAACATTAAGTATTGATTTAAGTGTCGGGAAGTCGTTTCTGAAAGTATTTGTTTGGAGTGTAACCATGTATGGAAGTGAAACATGGACGATAAATAGTTTGAACAAGAAGAGAATAGAAGCTTTCGAAATGTGGTGCTACAGAAGAATGCTGAAGATTAGATGGGTAGATCGCATAACTAATGAGGAGGCGTTGAATGGGATTGGGGAGAAGAGACGTTTGTGGCACAACTTGGCTAGAAGAAGGGATCGGTTGGTAGGACATGTTCTGAGGCATCAAGGGATCACCAGTATAGTATTGGAGGGCAGCGTGGAGGGTAGAAATCGTAGAGAGAGACCAAGAGATGAATATACCAAGCAGATCCAGAAGGATGTAGGTTGTAGTAGGTACTGGGAGATGAAGAAGTTTGCACAGGATAGAGTAGCATGGAGATCTGCATGAAACCAGTCTCAGGACTGAAGACCACAACAACAGCTAGTCTATTGTTTCTGAGTATCCTTAAAGGCAAGCACGGCATGGCGCAGGAGAGCATTGCTGGGCAGCTGGCGGAGTTGCCAGCTCCCTGGAGACGGGCTGGGTGCGCGCAGCGCATTGTTCCCACACCGCCTGCTGGGAGGGCCGGCCTCGCGGACAGACGTCACCCTCAACGCTATTTGTACACTCGTAGCGCTTCCTCGCCAGCGTGGCCTTTCTCAGAATGGGTTTTCACCGTACTTATGATGTGGAGGTGCCCACTGGGCCGTCCCCCAGTGGCAGCGTTCCAGTCATCCATTGACATACGCTGAACAGAATATTCTCAGTCTGTATATTTGTTCTGTTGGCCGTTGCTAAGTCACTAAAAGTCATCTGTTTCGAACGATCCTCAAGAGAAATCACCTTCATTAAAAAATACCCAGTCGAATGTCCTTAGTTCACTACAGTTTGGTAGAGATTGCTGTGCGGTGTGGGATCCGCATCAGGTGGGACTGACGGATGACATCAAAAAAGTAGAAAGAAGGGTAGCTCGTTTTGTATTATCGAGAAATAGGGGGGATAGTGTCAGAGACATGATACGTGAATTGGAGTGGCAATCATTAAAACAAAGGCGTTTTTCGTTGCGACGGGATCTTCTCATGAAATTACAATCACCAGTTTTCTCCTCCGATTGCGAAAATATTCTGTTGGTAACCACCTACGTAGGGAGAAATGATCATCACGATAAAATAAGAGAAATCAGGGCTCGCACAGAAAAATTTAAGTGCTCGTTTTTCCCGCGCGTCGTTCTAGAGTGAAACGGTAGAGAGACAGCATGAAGGTGGTTCATTGAACCCTCTGTCAGGCACTTTATTGTGAACAGCAGAGTAATCGCGTAGATGTAGATAAAAGAACTAGCGGCACGTACGGCTCGTGAGTTACCGAAGTAAGGTTTTTCTTTCATAAGCGCGATGAGTGATGCAAAACAAATACTTAAAAATGTTGTAACATCTCGAGAAATAGTGCTTGAACATAAACGCAGATGCTAGTTAAGACTGCGGGTAGTATTTGGCCTCTAACGGCATCTGTGCGATGTCCTGAATACGTTGCAGTTGTCAGTCGTGGTCAGAAATGTTCCATGCAGTTATAACTGCATAATGTTTGAGCTCAGTGCATTCGAACGTGGGCAAATTGTTAGTGGTCCTACGGTGTGTGCTTCGGTAACGAAGGTAGCCAGAGTTTGCTGTTTAAAGAGCCGCCGTATCGATATTTATACCGCCCACAGAGAAACTGGAAGAAAATCGTCCGCGAAGTCACAACGCGAACGGAATTGCGTGTTGAGTGATCGTGGCGAACTCTCACTGAAGAGTACTGTGACGAGAAATAAGAGTACGACAGCTGCAGTCACTGTAGAACTGAATGGCGCACCCGCGAAACCTGTGAGCATCAGAACAATAAGAAGCTCCATGTGCAGGGAATTCCGCTGCGAGCTGGATTCTCAAAACCAATAACCAGTGATTCAAATGCCTGTAACAGGAAAGTGTGGTGCCGAAGGCATAAAACCTGGAATATGGAGCAATGGAAGAATGTCATTTGCTTGGGTGAGTCGTGCTAATACTATTTGCAACTTCTGGCCGAATTTGCGCCCCAAGAGTGAAACAGGGCGGGGGTTCGGTGATGATTTTCGCAGTCGTATCGTGGCATTCCATGGTCCCAATGTGTATTGTACGAGGTCGCCTCACTGTCAAGGATTATGCGACCATTTCATTTGATCAAGTCCTTCCCATGGTACAACGTTTGTTCCCCTAAGGTGATTCCGTGTTCCAAGAGGACAGGACTGTTCTTCACACACATCACATGGCTTTGAACTGCTTCTGTGACTACAAGGGTAAGTTTTCGTATCTTGTTCAAATAATTTATGGGTTTGGTGCCGGCGGACGTCGTCGACCACCGCAGATATTTCGACAAGAGCACGCCATTACATTCTCAAGCCAAAACTGCCGCAGGGGGTGCTCCTGACGAAATATCGGCGGTGGTCGACGTCACCCGGCAGCAAACCCGTAAGTTATTTGAACATTCAATTCGCCGGGAAAAGTTAAGGTGTCACATTTGCGCATCTTGCCTGGCCAGCCGGCCGTGGTGGCCGAGCGGTTCTAGGCGCTGCAGTCTAGAACCGCGCGATCGCTGCGGTCGCAGGTTCGAATCCTGCCTCGGGCATTGATGTGTGTGATGTCCTTAGGTTAGTTAGGTTTAAATTGTTCTAAATTATAGGGGACTGATGACTTCAGCAGTTAAGTCTCATAGTGCTCAGAGCCATTTGAACTATTTGCCTGACCATCACAGACACCAGATCTCAGTATTACTAAGCCTTTGTGGTCTGTTTGGAGAGAAGAGTGTGTGATCACCATCCACCTCCATCATCATTACTTGAGCTTGTCAATATTTTGCTCGAAGAACGGTATAAGATTCCCGTGAAAACTATAAAGGACGTGTATTTATTTACTCCGATACGATTAGAAGCCGTTTTGAAAGCTAATGGTTTTCCTAGCCGTATTGGGCTTGGTAATGCGTTGCATTTTTCTTGTTTCTATATTTTTGTCTACCCCTGAACTTCTTGATAATTATACATTGTTACTTGAGGCGTCATCAGCAGTCGTCTAATTAGATTTATATTCTAATTAGATTTATATTCAGCAAATTTGACGAACAGTGTATTCTACAATTTATGCAGTTAGTTAAATTCAGAGATACGGTATATTGTTTAAGAAACTTCGTTGTCGTTTCGAATTTACCTAATAGATCAAATTGAACTTGAGATCCGTATCACGCAGCAAGCGCAATAATCCAGCCATAGACAGAATCGTTGGCCAATTAAGATTTGCATTACTACTACCAGTATTTTGTCAAGATGATATAGCGACGTTCTAAATCCCAAGGCTAGACACTCCGCTAAAATATGTTATACACACGTGAAAGAAACATCATTTATAATTGACAGAACTTCATGTTACTGTTCATTATCTACTGTCATTCCAAAACAAGCAATCATATTTCTTATGGAGTTATTTAATTTTCGTTTCGTTTTGTTTATTTCCTGTTGCTTAGTATTTTTGAAACAGGTGGTCCTTTTTAAAGTGTAATCTTTTTTAGGATTAATTGTTACATACTACGAAGATATTTATACAAATTACACAACTAGGGTGCGCTGACAAGTAATTCTTGCAAATTTTTGTGTGAAAACTCTCAAAGCTTTCTAAACAAAACAAATTTTATTAACATTCTACATCTATATTCTTCATGTCAACGCATTTCTCAACATAGTCACCCCGGCGAAATAAATGTTACACGCTACAGTTCGGGGCCTTCTAACAGCAGAGGGTTGAATCTTGCTTCAAAGGAAGCAGGAAAATCGACTGAGTAATATGAATGACATGTAACACTTCAGCCGATATTGAGAAAATAAAAAAATTAGAAGCATTAATTTTCACCATACTATTGTAATAATAATGATTTTTAAAAAAAACTATAACTTAGTTAAAAGAGTAGAAGTGGTTTGGGGGAAGAAAGGGGATAGAATAGCGTGGGAGGAAGTTCGATAGTCTCGCTATGAACGCCAACCGCAGCTGGAGGCCTTGGAATGGATTATCGAGCTCTAGTTTCTTCGGTTGGTCGCATCCTATTCTAACTGTGCAGTCTTCCACAGTGAATGCGATTTACCAGATGGCCGGGATTCTTACTCATGCCGCAAAGGCCGTGCAGAGCTTATAATTTAGGTGTTATTTCCACGATTCAATTAATTGCTGCTAGTCAGTTAGTTGTGTAATTCTGCTTGTGCTTGTGCTATGTTAGTATTAGACTGTAACATTTATAATTTTTACATAAATATGTGGGTACACTAACTTGTGGCTGTTCGGAAAAATGTATATATTTCATACCTTCAAAGTGACGCAGAGGCAAAAGTATCCGGCCATAGTCTAATCTACGTATGTATGGTGAATAAGTGTCTGTGTTTGAGTGTTTGTACTCTCTTTGTTCTGTTTTACTGAAGGAGTCAAATAATTGTCATTTAAAAAGTCTTTTGGACATTCGCAGTCATAAACCACAGCTGCATTACATTAAGTAAATGTCCCTTCCGTCATATGCTGCACTCCTCAAAGTGGAAAAATTGAACTGAAGACGTTTAAAGCAATTATAATGAAACTAGTTGTAGTTTATCTATTGGCGATCCGAAAACTACTTGTATCACCTAGAGTCGCTTTAAGTTAATATTCATGTTTTTACAGGCATATAGTTGCGTTATAGTCTACAATAGGAATACTGTATTCCTTAAGATTTCGTATACTCATCGTGTAAATGCAACATAAATATCTCAGCTCATAGAAGAACTGTCCAGGGTGTGTGGCACGCAGCATTCTGCGAGAAGATTTTAGTGGTCGGTGAATGAAACGATATATTTAGATATTTGAAAAATTTACTTGTGAGTGTCATAAGTTACGAAATAACTAAAAGCGGAATAACAGTTATCTCAAGGTTCTATAAAATCGTAGATAAAGTGCACATAATTTTATCAGAAGTATAACCAAGGAAAAAATTTTGAACTTTGTTTCTGGAAGAATGTAACAAAAAAGCGTTCAAAGGTAGCGCCACCGTACGAAGTATACGATTAAATGATTTGAAGAAATAAGTACGACGTCGAATCAGAGACGCAAAATTAGTACCCACTCTTTGAAATTTTAAGCATGAAACGTTGATGTCATTAGCAGAGTATTTGCTTAATGTTGAGATTTATATATTTTATATTATTTTTCCATTTTAAGTTTCACGGACCATCATCAGAAAAAAGTCCTGTTACTTTTTTGATGCGCAGACTACATTCTAAATTACATTGATCTCCTTGGAGGTTTTTAATGGTACATAATTGCAGCTATAATTCTGACATCTGTATTGCACTCGTTTCCTGTTGTGTGCAAATATTTCGTATTATTAATTTCAAATTCGTTCTTCTAGTATTCGCACGTCAATTGGATCGTTAAAACTTCGTTGTGTTCGAATGGCGACAACAAAGTAAACATAACATTATTAAATTTTATGAACATAGCTCTGTTGGCGAAAACTAAAAAACACTTCATAAAATCCTGCTTTCTCTTCTTTTAAAGATGTTCAATCGTCGCCATTATCTTATGAACTAGTGACACTAAAGTAACAACGCATCGGTTCTCTCGAAGCACCAGGCGCATTGGTAATGACCAAGACATCAACTCACAAACCTGTGACGGAAGCATCAGATCTATTCGGCATAATGAATCTCTTCCTCGCAATGCATACACTATGAAATGATATATAATTAACGCATCTGAAAAAAAGAGTTCCGTCAACCTGGAATGAAAATATACTAGTAGTACTGCCATACAGTGAGCTAGCTTGTAAAATATAAAACATTTGTTTATGGTCTATGTAGTTTCCTAGTACTCCATACCTATTAACAGACACTATGGGAAATCAAAAAAAGTTTGAACTTGTCTGGATGTATTTTTTCTCCGCACAGTATTAATCACGCATTCCATAGGATAAGAGTCTCCTTTGGAATTGTAAATGAATTTTAAATAATTATTCTGAAGCAACGGAACATTACTTACTGATCAGTATCAGCTTTCAAGTAGAATAATCTTTATTTCTTTCCCATTCGGTGCATAAAGACAACTCATCTTCTAGGGTACTATCTAGAGTGAGCCTTTCATATCCCCTAGTTTACATCACCGTGCAGCTACAAATACTCCAGAGAAATCTATGATCCAAAGTTCTAAATTTATGAAGCAAGAAATTATTTGGTCACTGCATTAAAAAATAAATTTTCCACTATTCTGTCGTAACGTTTCAGCCCTGGCAGCTCTCAGTCAATGTCAACAGGACAGTCGAAAGTCCCACCGATTAATTAATATATCTTCGTAATGGAATTCACCTACCTGTAAAGACGGACATCAAGACAGAAAAATCAGTGGCGTACATTATTAATCTCATTCAGTACTTATCATTGTAATCACTGTGGTACTGTCCTTATTGAGCATTTAAATTTATACAGAACCTCATATAAACTCACTAGAGACTAAATTGAACTGAGTCCCGACTGCTAGTTCCGTTTTATGTGGTACCTGTTTTCATCGCTTGAAGTCACAATTTGTTTTACCAAACACAGTTTTTCACAGCTATATTGACTTCGACAGCTATATTGACTTCGATCCTGATGTTAAACATCTATAATATTTTATTTTATTTGGTTAATTGCTTGTTTTGTATTATCTGTTAGGTAGAACTGGAACCGAAAGGTCAGTATTGATGTTGGTTTCTTTTGGTTCCCCTAAATTAAGTGAGGGGAATGGTCGGGTAGCTCCTTCGAGGTGCCAAGACGGGTTCCCAACCTCACCGTTTTTCAGCTCATATAGAGTTAGTTCCGTCTCTGGTCTCAGTGTCGACGGAACGTTACACGCAAATCTTTGTTGGATAGTGCATTAAGTTCTTCCAGTCATAATAGAAGTTACCATTTCTCTTCTAGGTACAAACCGAATCCTGACTGAGACGTCATATTGCCTTAAAGGGACTAGTTCGAGAATACGACGGAAATATTGAAAAATTTGTCAATTTTACAAATAGTGTAACTCAGAGATTAGAGATGTAAGCCCACGTAATGATTACCAGCCTTTAACGGATCTTTTGGGAAGAATTTAATGTACAAACCACAGCTTTTGGTCTCTTTGTTAAAATTGTGTTTTGTGTTTCAAGTGAAATAAAGCATGTAAATTATTTATGTTCAGCATAGGTATGAAAGAAAGCAGAAGGCTGATTTTTTCTGGAAGATCTTTGCACCATCATGTTTAAAGCAGACTTTTAAAAAGCTGTTGCTTTCATAAATAATCGTTCAAAAATTTTAATAATGGTTACCAATACTTTCAGTAATTATCTAATAGTTGTTCTTTAAAAAGTCTTTAATCTTCAAATTTAAGTCATAAGAAAAGTCTACTTCTCGTCATGTGTGGTTTAAAACAATATACAAAGTTTCAAGGCACTGTATTTAACAGTTTTTGACCAGCGTGTACTAAAACATCAGAAAACTAAATTTCCAGGAAATTCAAGCTAAAGTTATATCTCTAACTACCCTGCATAGCACTAATGCGTCCCAGGTCCACAGTCATCTTTTTCTGGTATTGTTCTCTCTCCTTTTTCTCTTTCAGACCTCTTAATATTGCTTCTTTGGTGGCCTACCCAATGATTTCTTTGTTTCCAAAAGTCTCCTGCGGTCTATCGCTTAAAACTCTTTGCATATTGAGTCCACCACGCGCTTTCATCAATTCCATAACCTTAAACCCTGGCACTGCACTATCATTGAAACATAGCAAAGCACTCAACACACTATCAAGGTATTTAGTCCTACCAGAACAGTTTTTGGTAACCATTCCCATATACCGTTGTTAAACTCTCATTTGAGTACTGTGTCCTACCGTGGAATTACTTCTCTAATAATCTTGGGTGACTAAGACATTAGAGACTAAAACTCACAAAAAACAAACAATAGAGAAAAAATTCTGTTTTAACAGAGCTGTCTGCGTGACATAGAGGCATCGTAATGAGTGCAAACATTTTTAAATTCCTCTAATTTTGGGGCTTCTTTCGTTATAGTTTCGTTGAAGTAAACTTTTTATTGTGCAGAAAACTACAAAGAATTTTTTAAAGACAAAAATTTAAAAAATCGTTTTTTTGACACTTATTCAGGTACTAGTCCCCTTAAGTAGCGTAATTGTCTGTCTTAATTTTTTCTGCATTTTTTCGAATTTGATTTATTTTTAACTATTTTTCTTAAGATGAGCACATTTTTCCTTTGATTAAATATTCAGCCTACCGTATCTCTCACAACCATTCAGTCACTGGTGTCTTGGAAGGGCAGACATAATGATTTTGAAATGAATAGAATGAATAAATCACAACCGGTGTTCAAACATCGTGCGCTTTCTTATTAGAAGTTTATTTTTCCCAGCATTTCATGACGGCAGAAGACGAGCAGTATTTCAGTGCTATCATAAGACTGTTTTACTTAATTTCTTACCTTGAGTCATGGCCGCAGCTTTGCAGCAGGAAGCACAGTCATGGTGCACCAATACAGGCCGCACATGAGTAACGTTTTCCCTCCTAGTTGTGGCTGGTGCGATCATTCAGCAATTCTATACCAGACTCTCGTGTAATAAGCATCAGCTAATAACGAACCTCGCCACCCTCTCAATTATTCGCTAACCATATTTCGTCAGATGAAGTTGGCACAATCCCCACACTCGTCAGTATTACTGCCCAGCGGTCGGAGCCGCTTCTTCTTTGGCAGCATGCAGTTATGGAAGATTTCTGTGTGGCTCATTATTCAGCCAGCTATAGTCTTCGCAGGGCTCTTACAGAAATAATTGGAGGCAATGATAATTCAGAACTGGCAATGAATGGGTTGGATTTTTATTCGGTTTGACACCGAAGAAATCCAAAATCCGTCAGATATACAGCCCAATTTTCTGAATGATTCGTACGTCACCACCCAGCTGGAAACGAGAAATCTAAAGACTTTCAGCTGAGGAAGAAGCCAAGTGCATTTTGTTACGAAACAAAAAATGGGATATGCCTCATTCATGAGCCAATTCCTCATTTTACATCTGTATAATACTGCTACTGAAGAATTATACACCTGTGTTCTGAATTCAGACTGATTAAATGCATACATCCTTCTGATTGGGTAATAGTTAACTAAGCATCTTAGAGCGAATCAGCAGTTGTTCATAGTTCAGCATAAGA
Source organism: Schistocerca gregaria (assembly GCF_023897955.1). Classification (NCBI taxonomy): domain Eukaryota; kingdom Metazoa; phylum Arthropoda; class Insecta; order Orthoptera; family Acrididae; genus Schistocerca; species Schistocerca gregaria. Next base: position 688,611,687 of record NC_064931.1, on the reverse strand, counting down.
GTCACCGCGAGAGCGATGACGGAAGAGCACAAAAATATATAATGTTTGCATTAAGACGAACATACTAGGCGGATGGTACATTTGTCTGCTGGCCTTTCAGCTAAATTTAAAAGGAGTTTAAATCTCAGAAAAATTTTAGCAAAATAAAATGCGAGAAACTGGGAACCCATGATTTTTCTTAACAACTAGACGAAGATCTCAGCTCCGAGAGGAGGTCATGTGGTCTCATATAGCAAGAACACACAAGATCTTACCGTGTTTACTTTACATTTGTCCAATCTAGACCACAGCAACAACTAACAAGAAAACAGCGTCTCCGTAATACAAACGACGAGCGCCATAGCCGTCGAGCCGTGGCCGTTTAGAAAAATATTTGAGCGCATTCCGGACACAGAATACAATCGGGATATTTAGAAGAGCAATGTCTAATATTTTTGGTGACAAATGGTGTAATGCATCAGATATTGGTGATCAGGAGAGAAAGTGCCCGCGAAATCGTATATAATCGAACCAATTGCTTTAAAAAAAGTGGATCTCCGTATGAAGCACGCATGTTTACAGCAGTGCTCAGGAGCTTTGGAGTCGTGTAAAAGAGTTTTGGAGGAAATACTTTTTTCTGGGAAAGAGTGTCATCTCATTAAAAGAAAAAGTTGCACGGGCAACAGGTTATTACAAAGAAGAAAAGCATCCGCCAGTAGCTATTCACAAAGCGCAACGCAATATTTGAAGTAGTGAGTAAAGTGTTTTTGAACCATTCGCTGGTACCTTGAATGTCATTATCTAGTACCTAATTCTCGGCTTTACCTCAGCATATTCGTATATAATATTCTGAATTCAGCGATGCAGCAGCATCTGTCTAAAGGAAAACAGTTGCTAACGTAAAGGTGAGAGAGTGCGGTTTCTTTAAAGTGACAGAGGGTTTCTCCTAGGATTACAATGAGAGACATGCCAGTATGTACTCTTTGTGAATAACAGCGAATAAAGATGTTTATTTATTAGGTGTTTTTAAGTCTGTCATAAGGTTGCAAGTGCCACTTAAAGGGCTAACGTAATGTCGGAGACAATGTGATTAGAGCTGGGATCCAAGCTCGGATTGGGAAAGGCTCGACAAGAAAATGGGCCGTGTACCTGTCAGAGGAATTATCCCAGCGTTTCCTAATTGCTATTTATGGAACTCACGGAAAAGGTAAATCTGGATGGTTGGACGGGTCCCTGAAACCCGTAGTCCCGAATAGGGATGAGAAAGACCGACCGGTTAAAATTGATATCGGTATTTTAACTCTGAGTATCCAATATTTTTCAGTATTTGTTAGGTATAGATTATAACAAATGTTTCCTTACTAATAATCGGGAAAAACGTATCAATTATCATAGTAACAGAGCAAAATTTTTCGTTTTTAAATAAACATTTTTTAAAGAAGAAGTAATTTTTATTCCTAAAATTTGCATTGCTTTGAAGTATTGCATTATTATAGAAAATGGTAAATGCAATCAGTGCTATTTTAATAACAATGCCGACACAAACGAGAAACAAACAAATGGCATGAGAATTGGTACAACACTGCTGTACCTGTTATCATGTGGCGTCCCATAGACGGTACCAGTGCACATGAAATGTGAAAGACTTCCTCCATGTGGTCTATATGATAGTTTCTCACTGTCGTTGTCGGACATTAGTTGTATTACACATTGGCACCACCCCTAGACTGGAAGTATTTTACAAAGCAAGGTATCAATGAAGTACAATGCTCCATTTGCTGTAAAAGATTAAAAATGGAAGGAGCCACAACAAAGGTCCGACATAATTTAAGGAGAAAATTTAACAGCACGTTCACAGTTTACAAATAAAATAGAAAGTTGCTGATCTGCTGCCTGTGTCCACACAGCGGGCTTTTAACTGCTGTTAGCCCTTGGAAACAGACAAATTAACACGAAAAACAGAGTTCTTCAACACCAGTTTTCGCCCTTTACCACCGACTACTCGTAATATCTAAATAGTGGTATGATATCCGATTAAAACGCGATTTTAGAGCGGTGTCAAAAAATTAGAATCAGTAAAATAATACTTGTGATTTTTCTTGGTAGTTAACAACTAATCGCCGGCCTGGGTGGCCGAGCGGTCCTAGGCGCTACAATCTGGAACCGCGCGATCTCTACGGTCGCAGGTTCGAATCCTGCCTCGGGCATGGATGTGTGTGATGTTCTTAGGTTAGTTAGGTGTAAGTAGTTCTAAGTTCTGGGGGACTGATGACCTTAGCAGTTAAGTCCCATAGTAATCAGAGCCATTTGAACCATTTTGAACCAACAACTAATCACTTATCGAGAAAAGCAGTGAACGATGGACGGACTACATATTTCTATTTGCTTATCCATTTAATACTTGAATCTGTGTGTCTTGAAACTGAGGGAGTCAAAAATTTTCAATCTTTGTTCGATTACAGTAAATAATAGGAATAAAAAAAACGGTAATCGTTTATTTCAGAAATAAGTTATTTCGAGCGGTTTTAACAATCCGGTTAGACTGGCGTTGAAAACAACGATATAACTGAGAACCGGTTGTTTCAACGATAACCGCCATCGCTAGTCCCGAAGGCGAGTCCAGTGTCTTCTCGTTCGCTTAATGGTTGTAATATTCTTGGTATTGTAAAATTCACTCCTTCAATATTATCGGAGCAACAGATGCATTTAAATTTTTAGACAGCATACACGCTGATGTCGAGTGTGTATAACAGTAACACTTCGGTTACAACGTAACATAGCTGAACAAGACTTCGAGAAGAAAGTAACTAAACTACTAAGTTAGTGACACGAGCAGACTCAAAAGGGACGAGAGAGGTTCGCCGGTGTTTGTAGACGATTATAAGTAATTATTGACGGGCAGTAAAAGCGTTTTAGGTGTTTCTGGGAAGTTTTAAAATGTCAGCGCAGGTAGGAGCGGAACAGCGGGGCGTCCGTCATTTGTCGGGGAGATATATGGGCCGCAGGCAACATTTGGAGCTGTTGACGCGGGGGACAGAGTGGCGGGGCGTGTTCCGTTGTAAGACAGGAATTCCGACGCTTGATTTACTGGCTCGCCGGAGGTAGGCAGCCACCTACAACGTGCCGCGCCGGCGCTCTTTACTTCACCCTGCTCTTCCTTTTCTATAAATGATCATTTGCTGTTGGAACTGAAACGAAATATACTGCTGCGTACTGCTGTGTTCGAGTTTACTCCAGCTGCTCTACTGAACGCCATACAAAACAAACGCTTTCGATAAATAGTGTCAGCTTACACCGTATAATCATTCATACAACTACAGCAACTGCTTTAGTAGTTATTTTGAAAAGAAAAATGCTTGTCTGAAGCACGACAGTTGCTACTTCACTTAGAGGAACATCATATTTGGTACAGTAGTGCACGCTAGCTACCAGAAAACATCTCTTTGCATATTTCTAATTATGGAAGTATGTTTTGTGCTTTGAGTTAACAGTAATTCTTGTTCTTTGACACACATACATATTTCGGTAAAGTTTCATCATCGTCAGTGGGTTTATTTGTTTTCTTAGCATCGTATCGCACTCGTGCAAGAAAAGTGACAGAAAACCGAAAAGTAGTATCTTCATTTTATGTCACTGAAAAATAACATGCAAAGTGCCCCAACGTGCACAAAAAAGTGATGGAATTTGCGGCCAACAGTACCTACTTGAAATGCAAAGGAAGCTTACACTGTTTCAAGAGAAGTTTTAAAGAATTTATTCTTTAAGTCGAGTTTCAAACAAGTATTGCATTTTTGAGTAGTGTTCTTGCCGGCGTCCGATACTGATGATCACGCGACTGTTCAAAAATGGTTCAAATGGCACTGAGCACTATGGGACTTAACCTCTGAGGTCATCAGTCCCCTAGAACTTAGAACTACTTAAAGCTAACTAACCTACGGACGTCACACACATCATGCCTGAGGCAGGATTCGAACCTGCGACGGTAGGGGTCGAGCGGTTAAAGACTGTAGCGCCTAGAACCGCTCGGCCACAAGGGCCGGCAATCACGTGACTGTCTGTCATTTGCAGAACAGCTGATATTTTGCTCCATTTCATCTTTCGGAAATGCTTGGCATAACTTCGAGATTTTCATGTAACATCAGTATATGATAATGAGAAAATAGATCTTCCCACTGACGATGGTGAAATATCACATAAACATATTTGGGTGTTAAAGAAGAAGAGCTCGCATTATGGCAAGGTAAATAACTGCACATTTGAAAGCAAACACGGACAAAATGTGCTCCAATTAGAAGATGAATAACGGAACGTATTGTTTTGAAGGTAAGGCTGTCATCAACCTGGAATAACGGAACGTATTGTTTTGAAGGTAAAGCTGTCATCAACCTGAAGTTTGATTTGTAACACCACAGAACATTATAAGGGATGGTCTTATTGCACGTGGTTTGCCCTTGCCTTCCTCCAATCTGAAAATCGTCTCATGCATCCAGTTATTGCAGGGGTCTACAGTAGAAAATGGAATAAAAAAAACAGCAATTTCATTGTTTTACATCTCCAAATAACTTCTGTTTGTGAAAGTCATAGTAAGTGTCAGAAAAAATCCAAAGAATAACCAAGGATTAAACTATAGACTATCATATTTGTAGTACGCGTTTTATCCGCGGAGCCACTTATTACGCAAAGTTAGGTTGGTTAATGCCAGGCAAGTCACGTGACTACCACACGCTCTGTTTACTTCATCGGCTCCTCAGCGCACATGCACCTCAGTATGTTCTATCAGAGATTAGGTTACCGTCATCTCATCACAAATGAATCAAAAAATTCGCCCACTCCTTTTGCATTGCTGGCATCCGGCTCTGGAACAAGTTACACTGCACTCTGCGCACAATTAAATGCCCTGTTGCTTTTAAGACCAATATGAAACTCTTCCTTCTACAATCTTCGTAATGTTTCCCAAGAAATTAACGTATACGGCCAGTGTCCGCTTGTCAAAGAGTAAAACAAATACTCCCATTTTCTGCCATCTACGCTTCATGCCCATTTCACTTCTAAATCAGTCACGTCATTTTCTTTTCCCTTGGTTTCGCTAACTGTGTTTTACCACGTTCCTCTGTCTCTCACTCTTGCAGCTCTCATACTACGCCCACTGCTGCTAACCCTCATAGCTTAAAACTGCCTTCCAGTAACCTTTCTCTATTGTTGTACTCATGAACTACTGTAAAATCTGTTTATTTTTCTCTTTCTGTACAATATTAATTATTGAATGTTTTATAACGTTGTATGCGGTACTAGATAGTCTCTAACTTATAACATGCTTATTGTAAGGAATGCAATGTAAAATATTGAGAATTTCTGGTTACATGTAAGACAGGACCTGATGGTCCTATTCTTGCGAAGTCAAATAAATTACATGCCTTTGATGTGCGATCTGTCAACACAGTCATGTGGCCACTTATATTAACGAACAATAACTACCTTCTTTCCCCTGATGTCTTCTTAATCCAAGCGTACAAGACAAAAAAATGGCTCTGAGCACTATGGGACTTAACATCGGAGGTCATCAGTCCCCTAGAACTTAGAACTACTTAAACCTAACTAACCTAAGGACATCACACACATCGATGCCCGAGGCAGGATTCGAACCTGCTACCGTAGCGGTTACGCGGTTCTGTACAAGACAGACATTGTTTTTATGACATTATGAACTATGTAACCAAAGTACAATTAAGTGAAGTAGAAAACGCGGGAATCTCCGTGACGGTTTCCGCGGATGATTTTGTTGTATACAGGGAAATCACAACGCTAGAAAATTGTTGCGAAATGCAGGAAGACCTGCAGAAAATCGGCGCTTGGTGCAGGGAGTGGCAATTGACCTACAAGATAAGAAATGTAGCGTATTCCGAATACATAGACAGAAATATCTTTTATTGTATGATTATACAATTGCAGAACGATCATTGGAAGCAGTTACTTACATAAAATATCTAGGAGTATGCGTACGGGGCGATCTGAAATCGAATGACCACATAAAATTAATCGCGGGTTAGACAGATGTCACAGTGAGATTCATCAGAATTCTCACTCGTTCGACCAATAGTTGAATATTGCTCGTCAGTATGGAATCTGTACCAGATAGAGGAAATATAGAAGATCCAAAGAAGAGAGCGCGTTTCGTTACAGGTTCATTTATTAAGCACGAAAGCGGTACAGAGATGATCAACCAACTGCAGTGGCAGACGCTGTAAGAGACGCATTTTGCATCGTGGTGTCGATTATTTTTAAATTTCCGAGGGCGTACTTTCCTTCCGCCTACGTATATCTCGCGAAAAGACCACAGAGACAAAATTAGGGATTCAATCACACACGTACGCAATTGTACTTCCCTCGAACTGTTGGCAACTGGGAGAGGAACAAGAAGGGGAGTGAGTGTGGAACACAAAGTATCCTCCGCCACACACCACAAGGTGCTTTGCGGAGTATAGATATAAAAGGTGTAGACAGACGTTTGCCAAGTTTGATTACTTCACAAGAAACTTGCAAACGATGACAGCCATGACGAACTAAAAAGCTTTCGAATTGTGTTCTCGGTATCAAATATGTAAGGACAGATTATTAAGGATTAACGCTCTGTCGACGATTATGCCATCATAGACTAAGCATAAGCTCGTATAAGACAAGGATTGAGAGAGAAATTACACACGTCCCTTTCCAAGAAACTATTCCGACATTATCGTAATCTATTTACCAATACCTGCAAACCAAAACAGTCTTTAATCGAAAATTTTTTATTTATTCAGTGACCACTTTAGAAAATTTAGGTCATCATTATATTAGTTCTTTCAGGAGACGTAATCGAATGATGATCTATCTGATTGAAACCGGTCACTAAACAAGGGAAAAAATTACGATCAAAGACTGTTTTAGGTCCCAAAAGTTTTTAAACACTGGATCACTTTGTTCTCCAATGGGATCATTCACTATTTATGGACGCCATATCTGACCTACATCATTATCGGCGGACGTGTATTTGATCTCCACTCCTCCAGTGTGTGTATAGAGCGCGCTAACCAATGCGCCTCCCCACTCGGAACGACGATAAACGGCAACAAAGGAAAGTTAACGATCGGTAGATGTTTTTGCTCTGTAAATAAATGCCTGAAGTAAATGTGGTCCCTGGAACACAGTAAAAAGGGAGCACGGGAAAATGGTAAGGAAACAATAGCCAATGTTGAACTACTGCGTAAATTACATAAATTCGGGGAGTTCTCATCAAGGTAAAAGAAAAGAATATAAAGAGTATAGCTTCGCTAACAACACACAGGCATAACGATTGAGGGTAGCGTAAATGAAAGCACTAGCAGATGTCCACAAAAGTTGGTTTATAAACGATTCGAAGCTCCGGACTTGTGCGAATGTGTGCGAAATCTTATGGGACTTAACTGCTAAGGTCTTCAGTCCCTAAGCTTACACACTACTTAACCTAAATTATCCTAAGGACAAACACACACACCCATGCCCGAGGGAGGACTCGAACCTCCGTCGGGACCAGCCGCACACTCCACACTGCAGCGCCTGAGACCGCTTGGCTAATCCCACGCGGCAGCGGAGTTGTGCATTCCAACAATGTATTAGCACCGTGTCATTAAACAAAGTTTCTATGTTTTTGGTTATTCAGTCCAAATAATAGCTCCGCTGTCAATAATTTAATAACAATGATTGCATTACCTCGTGTGTGATTATAAATTCAGCGGTTGTGTATTTACCAAAATTTTTGTTCCGTTCTTGCATAATGTTTCACGCACTGAATATATAGTCTTGTGTCTACTCCCACCATGCAGCGGACAACGACGTCGTCATTTCAAAACGTACGTTCTGACGATGAATAGTACACAGTAGTTAACTTTCCTGCATGACAATGCATACCATAAATATCTGTTTACATTATCGGCATAAATTTTTAAGAATACTGACAATCTGATAAATTAAAAGTCTCAGTATTGTATATAACGAACACCGTACCGTACCTATTAACAAATAGTAAATGATCCTTTCCCCGCAATGTCAATACGATCTGATAATTTCTAATTAAAATAATATTGAAGGATTTGGCGATAGTCTTTACAGCACAGTTCATTTGAAGAAACAGTGTATTACTCGCAACTGTTTCAATAATAATCTCACCTAAAAGATTGCCTCCCGCTCCTGCCCTGTTTTACTTAAATTAATTTGAGTTTAAGGACAAATGCAAATTTAAAACTATTAATTTGCCGTCAGTAATTTCACATACATTTTCGGAGGTTTTACCTAGACATAGAACATCACTAAATTATCTCATACAAGCTAGCGGTAATCATACCGTAAAATGTGAACAGTTAAGTTCGCAAGCAGATGATGGCATGTATCGGAACGTCGGGACCATTTTCAGAGATTCCCGATTTCTGATATTAATTAACACTATAGATTTCGGGGCTTAATATCAACTTCCCGAAATTTTGAAACAATCTAATCAATACATGAAATTCTAAACTACTAAATACACAGCCGTGATGAAAAGGAGTGTTGACTTTAGGTCGAAATTCAGATTAAATCAGTGACTTCCACCTCTTTGCCTATTTATAAAAGCAATGGTTCTGCACATGAAATATTATCTGCTATACACCTTTATATTTAGTGCTACTTTGCTCATGTTTCGACAGCGCATTTATATTTATTTACGATATTAAAATGAAGCAATAAACTAAGCTTCCTCTTGTTAAATCTATGAAAGTCATATCCTAATTAATAACATTTTAAGATATTTATTGCATTTTTGCAAAGTTGAAACGTTTTTATTAATGCAGAGAGGGTAAAAAATGTGCAAAATAAAGGGGCAAATAAGGCACTATATTTGTATGAGGTACTTTGACATTGTCGTTTGTAGACAGCTAGATTTCAAGATCGGAAGAAATCACAGCCCCGTAATCGGTTGTTATGGACGTTCTCGTATCCAGAGAGACAATAACTTAGACATAATTTACTCAGGTTATATTTTCTCTTTTTTTTACGTTTAGGTAATCCAAGCAGCAGCTAGCGGTTACTAAGATTATTTTAATTTTTTCTTCTTTCTGCACATTTCGGAAAACTGGTAAATCGAAATGTTTGTAAATTTGTGCAACATTTCAATCTGCACTTAGTCGGAGGAAATAATTTCTAGATGTGATGACACTATGTAAGCCGTCACCGAATTCGCTGCAACTGACAAATCGGAGTGCAGCTTTTGTGGTTCGACCACTGTCTGGTAACTCCGTAACACGGGCGTTTTCAATAGAAAATAATATAGAGGTAAAAAGAATCAACACCACTGAGCACTGAGTAATCAATGTTTTAGTTATAGGCATAGAAAAAGGAAGTGCATTCCGAAACCTAGCCAAGCTCCGTACCTTTTGTTTGTGTGCCTACCGACGACACAGCGCTACCTTCCGGAGAGTCGCCTCTTTTGTTCATAAATAATTCGTAATTTTCCACCAGAACTTTCCCCACATTACTAATGTGAATGGAGTAGTAGAATTGAGCACTAGTTCAGCTCAACCGATATTTTTTTGTTTTAGGCAGAAATTAAAAATGAAAATATTACAAAAAAGAGACGGAGATCATGTACAAATAAAATTTACTTGGTCTTTTACTGATATAGTGCTGTGGTCTCACTTAACGAACGACGCAATCGTTTATTACAAAAGCTGCTATTCAGTGTGTATCGAACTACAAATGTAATATCGTACGATTCATTTTTTCACAAACAGCAGACTCCCTTAAACGTACAATATTTTCCCCCAAATTTAGATGTGACCTGAAAACTAGTGTCAGGAAGAAGGTAAAGTAAAAGCTTTAAATATAAGACCCATTTTTGGCTGATTCCTATTTCTGTGCTATAATCGTTGTACGTCTACTATAATCATGAAAGGACTACATAGAAATAAAACAGTTTAGAGTGAATAAAAATTGCGACAAGAGTCACAAAATACCTTCTACGGATTTCGCTTTGGAGCTCCGTAAAGCAAAGAAAGTAGTTAGTTATTCATTGTTGCGGTTGATACTACATGTTTAAAAAATCTTTCACTCGTCATGATTTATATCGCGCAGTGAATAACTGATACCAGTCAAATTATACAGGCACCAGTAAGAATCATTTTGAATCTGCATACACTCGACGGATAACACTTTCCCCTCGGGCCAACAGTGCATGCATAGATGAAAGAGACGAAGCCAAGATTAAAATGTGGCACCACGCTAGGGAATAACACCCAACTAGACTCAAATATGTAAAGCACGTGAAAATGAGAATAAATTCTTGGAACGCTTCGTGAAACTGCAAGTACATCATCATTCATCAAGTGAATGACAACAAAAATTAATACCTTTATACATAAGAATGATTTCACTGTGAAAGGCTTGTAAAGACTCGGGAAATGCCCACCTCCCTAATAATCTGAAGCTGTGGGCAGGACGACCAACCGTAGCCAGATATGAAAGCACCTCGCTCCGCGGTCTGACTACTGACAGTTAACAACAATCCACTAATTCCCCGCAAATTTGTTAATCTCATTTTCTCATTCCCTTTCTCTGAGGGATGCGCACAATACCGAAAGCAGATTCAGAAACGGATATAGACCACACAAGTGTCATCACAGGGGACGATTCAACAGACGCAAAAATGACCATAAAACTGCAGCACCCGGCAAAAATGATATTAAAAGACTACACCTACGATAAGCCCCACTAACATAATAATACTGACTCTAGTAAATATATTTGAATATGACAAAAGAAACAAACCAGCGTCATGGAAAAGCTGCAGAATCATAATGATAACAAATCCGAATAAGCCTACAATCAACGCAAAATCATACCGACTAATACCATTGTTAAATACCATAGCAAAAACATCTGAATGATCGTAACAGATCGCCTCAGAAGATATGTCGGCTCCGGAAAACATCTATTCGGCTCACTACGGTATCTCTGGAGCAGTTAACGGAGGCTGCTGGAATCTAGTATTTTCGTGAACATACAGCGAGCCTTAGACAAGATGTGGCATAAAGGGTTACTTCACTAACTGGCACACCTCAAAAACACCCATTAGAAAATTCGTCGCTCTGTCTCGCCTAAAACGTGTGTGATGCATTAACCGCAAAACCTGCGTGTGCGGCGTGTTGCCTATAAACGCGGCACTAGGAGGAACCGACTGGAGTTTTACTCGTGTGTGATTTCTATGGTCCGCGCCACTGCAGATTTGCCGACCATCCGGAGAGAACCAATATTTGGTACAGACGTTTATCCCAAGTTATGAGTAATATATCTCATTGGCCACACTGAAGCAGACGAGCAACATAGCGACATCGATGTCCCAGAATTATGCAGTGTTTCCTTCGGCATCCTGAAATGACAATACGATGAACTGTATTACATAGCAGTGAGAGAGTATGTGAATTAAACAGTGACATTCACAGTAGAAACGTAACTTCACGCGTTTACTGCACGCTGAAGCAGAATTCCCACAAGTAAATATTTTCCCTTTATCATGATATTATATTTTGTCAGCAACATTATTTCAGTGCATAGCAAAAAGGACTAAGCGAATGCGAAATATTGCGAAGTTGCGTAAGCTGGGCATACCCTTGCAATCGCAGGCTCTCGACTGTAGAAACATCGCACTAGCTATCGAAAACGAGAATAATAACTAAAAAATTTTTTCATTATATTATTTAGAGAACTATCTTAAAATATGTGTAGTAGGCGAAAGAAATGAAAGAAGGCTATGGGAATGGGTGAGAATAAATAAAAAACAGCAGAGTTCCATAAGAAATGTTCATTAGAGTGTACCACGAACAACCGACTGTGAAAGATTTCTCGATTGTTCATGTCATTACATGCTAGAATTTTTGTATAAACTTCTGAAAGCTAAATACAACGTTTTTGAAAAGGCTTCTACTGAATTATGACTCTGTAATACAGAATAACCTAACAAGCTGTGCTATGTGTAAAATATGTTGCTATTTAGCTTGGTGAAAAAATTATGTTTATGTAAGGCAACATAAAAATAAAAATATTAACAATAACAAAAAATAAAAAGCTAGCAGCTGCGTTGAAGGACGAAAATTTTCATGTAAAATGTCTATGTTGACCACGTAACTACGAGCCATTTGAAGTGTATCTTAAGGTGGAAAGAATATAAATTTCGACCATTTTCTGACAAAACATAAAATATTGACTATTTTCATTGTGGCCTTAAGTCAGTTTCAGTGATACTTGTTTACTTGGCAAGCAGTGTGCCACGCCCCTGCTGTAAGAAGCTAACAGAACAAGGCGCGTTAAGACTGAAACCTGAACGTACCTTTGATAGATTCGGTTTTGGCGACTGGCGGGCTGGTGTACGTGGGCGGTATGACGTCTACGACGACGGTAGGCTTTCCTAGATGTGCAGCCGGCGGAGGCTTGATGTCTTCCGAGGAAGACACGACCAGCTGGTGTTCCATCACGCGGAACGACTGCTGCATGCTGCGACGAGCTGGTGGCAACGGCTGGGCGCAGGACACTAACTACGTGCTCAGCACCGCTGGGGGAGCCGTATTAGCGACCCGTAAAGAGACGCCTTCCCAATTGGTTGGGACGGACGCGCTCCGCCATTGGTCGGCGGCCGGCAGGGGCGGAGCCAGCGGCCACGCCCCGTACTCTCCCCTCGCACCCCAAAAACTACAGCTGATGCCGAGCCATCAAGGAAAATGATGACCAGGAAATCGCCGAGATTGATGCGGGCGAGGCAGTTCCTATTACTTTCTCCCTCTTCATTTCCGACCGCCCCCCCCCCCTTCTCGCTCACCACCTCTCATCCTAATCTACTGCTGTGCGATGTTATTGGTTGTACATTCCCTCCGCATACGGTTAATAAAGATGGTTGCTCGAATTGAGCGTAAAGATCATTCCTTGCGACCAATAGACGTGCCTGTCCCATACCAAACCCTGATTTAAGCACCCAGTTTCCGATGTTTTCCGATCTATTGCTTCACGAAGGATTTTCCGAACAAGCTATTTTCACGTTCGCACATTCATCGATTTTTTGTGACTCTGCGAATGATCTGAATCCCGGTCAGTTCTTAAGGATTATTAGCGGACTCGCGAGTCGCTACTTACTGTGACGATCACTGGCCCCGCAAATGAATCGTTTCCGGAAACCAAACATATCTGCGTTTCCATGTGGCAGCAGAGTAACGCTAAAACAAACCTATTTTTTCAGTTTTCAAGTTATGTACAAGGTGTTCTAGCAATCTTATGCATCGTGAAAAATTTTCCGTGCAAACACATATGATCGCATTTTTCTTGATCAAACACTGTCTCGAAATCAACAAATCTTATCTAGCCAAGATTTTTAGCAACATTATGTTGTTAAAACGTCTTTCCTATGACAAAACTCTCACCACACTCGATAGTGTCTGTTTTACACGATTACTGCATTCCAGTTGGTAATCGTATATAATGAAATGCTGTTATTTGCCACATTTTCCATTTTCACTCCCTTTATGTGAAAGCATTACTTTATCTAGAACTTTTCCTTTTTGTTTTTCAGACAGGGAATAATATGCCTTTAATGTTCCAGACATAAGTATTGATATTCAAACATCTCGGATGTTTATGGATTCAAAAATTTTCCCTTTTATCGCGTGTATGCATTGACTGGTAGGAGAGATCTAAATGGAAATATATACAAAAACAGACAGAGAATTATTCCGACCAGATTAGAAATATATATAGAATTCAACAGAAAGAAAAAAATGTAGCAAATCCATAAGGAAATTACAGATTTGGTAATCACGGTCACGTACGGTACAAATGTTTTACGTACGAGATCGCCAACGGTACATTCCTTACATTCCTGATGGCTTTCAGGACAGTTTTTAACCGTACTGTACTATTTGTTCTGCGCCATATACGCATGGATTGTACCTACCTTAAAAAAAAAAAAACCTTCCATCTCTGATCACACCGGTGCATAGCCAATTCAAAGCTTTGGACGTAGTCAATCTTCGATCCAATACAGCAGCTAGTTTCTCGATGAATTTAATCGTCTCCGCTTCTCAGGTAAGCAACGCTCATAAAAGTTACCGTATGCGAGCAATCGTTTCTAATAATGTAACGTATGAATTACGAAGTAAATGGTTGGAATTTGATGTAGTGGAATCACGTATCATACTAACCGACAACACCATTTTTCCAAGCATATTTTCTGATGAAACCTTACGCACGGAAAGTACAGAAAATAGCTGGAAATTCTTTAAACGGACTGTGTAATGTATGGTGTTCCCATTTTTCTCTCAGCTAACGTTCAGTTGCACTGAAGAAATTTAAAAAATCAAGTTTCACCGTAGTTCGGATATCACGTTAAACTGTCAATCCACGTATAATTTGCGAAGTGACCCGGTTTTCAGGGCCGAGCAAGTAAAGGACCAAAAAGAGTCCATCTACTAAGGCACTGTTATGTTGAAAATAACATTTTGTGATAGTGACAGCTTTTGTTTTACAATTCAACCAACAGAGGCATCAGGTAACCTGTCACTAAACGCTGTGCTTGACAATATCGACGTATTTCCGTGGATTAATTTCAAATTTAGGTAACAATCTTGGATTTTAGGTTGTTAGTAAAGATCTCAGAAACACAACTACATTAGAAGTAGAATAATTAAAAAAGCTAATTTTTTTGTCCCATAAGATGAGGTGGATAATTCGCTTTTAGGTCGTCTGAAGTTAAGGTTAAGCATCTGAATCATCGAGGGACTAATTTTTAAAAATGGTTAAAATTGCTCTGAGCAGTATAGGACTTAACTTCTAAGGTCATCAGTCCTCTAGAACTTAGAACTACTTAAACCTAACTAACCTAAGGACATCACACACAGCCATGCCCGAGGCAGGATTCGAACCTGCGTCCGCTTGGCCACCCCGGCCGGCCAATTTTTAAAAGAGTAATGGGTTGTTGTGGAATGTGTTTTTGTTACTTTAATAGTTTAAGTTATAGTCGCCAGAACAACTATTGCGCAAATAGTAGTGCAATTTAATGCGTTGATTAGAATGGTATTTTGAAGTTGAATATGGAAGTAACGTAATAACAGCTTTACTGATAATACAATCCGATGTCAGTGTCCTGACGTGAAACAGCATGCACTCCATTTGTGAGACAACAGATCAGTCACAATTAACTGTTAATGCAGTGTAGAGAATAAGCATCGCAGAGTCTATTCTCTTTGTTGATGCATCCCTGAACTTGTATCTTTTCTTCATTCAAAGAGTACGATGCATGAATGAATGCATAAATAAACGGACCCATGTTTGTAACACAGACTTCTAAAAGTGCACAAACGTTATACGTGCCATATTGTGTGTCAGCAAATACTTAATATCAGTGTTATTTACATCGTACCCTCTCTGTAAACTGAGTTAAAATATTCTAGTTGTGTAATGCTTTGCTCTTGTCTGCCTTACTCTGTTTCGATACAGCTGGATAAGAAACTGCAACGCCGTGAAGGAGTCGTTAGAAAAACGTGAGATATTCGCCACAAATGAATAATGGAGCCAAATACACGACTAGAGGCTCAGAGTACTACGTGTAGGCCTACATTACTGCGAAATAACGGATATTTTGAAGGGCCAACCCAAATTACAAGGAAATTTTTTATACCAATATACATTATGACAAGTGGTCGTTACGCAGTATGGGAGGCTGGTGTGAGTTTAGCTCCCAGTCAACGATGAGATCATTAGAGATAGTGCATGTTGTTGAATTGGGGAAGAATTGGGAAGGAAATAGGGCGAGCTCGTTCAAAGAAAGATCACGGAAAACTGAGATCAAAATTTTAACCTCCGCACTTGCGAATGAGACCATGGGCTTCCATTGCCCCACCCCGCTCATTAGGTCGCTTCGAAAGTCACGATACAGCTACATACGAGGGCGTGCTGAAATTTAATTCCTCCGAATGTGATGCATATTACTCCTTCGACCTTCCCGCTTCGCTGACGAAACCTGCTACGCTATGCCGCTAGAGGGCTCCGAATGTAGCTTGTAACATGGCGCTGTTCGTCGTAACCGTGTCGGTTCGTGAGAAACAGCGTGCTGTAATTGAGTTTCTAACCACAAAAAATGTGCCTCCAATTGAAATCCATAGAAGAATGGAAGCTGCGTTGGGTGATGACATCAGTAGGGCGTTTAGCTCTTCGGGCTGAGGTCACCTTTTTGACCCCGAAAACAAGGAAGCATCAATGGTGTTCCGCCACAACGAATCGTTTGACGCCAAAAATTTCAAGACCATGTCATCAGCAGCCAAAGCCATGCTAACAGTATTCTAAGATGTAGAGGCACTACCATAAGCTCTGCAAGGTACTGCAAGGCCCTCAGAAAACTGAAAGCACGACTTAGAAAAGTTCGTCCACACATGGAGCACCCTCTCCTTCAGCGTGACAATGCCATACCACACATGACCGTTATGACATCTGTAACAAACCGACTCCTTGGGTTCACCGTCATCGATCATTCTCCGTGCAGTTCCGGCCTTGCCCCATACGGTTTTCATGTGTTTCCAAAACTTAAAGCCGTTCAAGTAGTGATGAGGTTTTGGCCCCGTCAACAAAGTCAAACATTCTACAGTGACGGTATCAGAAAAACTACCACAGTACTACCACAGCCACCTTATTCATCAGATATCGCTCCGTGCGACTTTTTTCTACTTCCAAGAGTTAAATCGGCGGTCAAAGACCACCATTTTCAAACAAGACAAGATTTCAAAAAGCTGTGACGACGGTCTTCATGGATATTACAGAAGATGAGTTCCAGAAATGGCAGAAGCGCTGGAAAAGTATGTGCAATCAGAAGGGAACTACTTTGAAGGAGACAACGCTAAACTTGACTAAAACGGTAAGCAACATTTATTGTCGCAACTCATATCTATACAGGGTGGTCCATTGATCGTGACCGGGCCAAATATCTCACGAAATAAGCGTCAAACGAAAACACTACAAAGAACGAAACTTGTCTAGCTTGAAGGGGGAAACCAGATGGCGCTGTGGTTGGCCCGCTAGATGGCGCTGCCATAGGTCAAACGGAAATCAACTGCGTTTTTTTAAAAATAGGTTTCCCCATTCAAGCTAGACGAGTTTCGTTCTTCGTAGTTTTTTCGTTTGATGCTTATTTCGTGAGATATTTGTCCAGGTCACTATCAATTGACCACCATATATATATATATATATATATATATATATATATATATATATATATATATATATATATAAGTTTTATTCAAAATGCTTGAAGAATATTCACACAAAAATTTGGAGACATTACTTTTCAGCACTCCCTCATACTTCCATACTTACACCATAGAAAACCATCCAGCGCATGGCGAGAAGTACTTTGTAGTAACATTATTTACTCCATATTCTCGTATTCTATTTCCATGCGCGTTTAGAACGGAGGGGGAATGATGGAGCTAATACACCATGTAACCTCTCTTATATTTTTTTCGTAGTCAGTGTATGGAATACACTTTACATTTGAGAAAGTAAAATGTTTGCACGAGTATCTCAAGTAATGGCTCTCTTGATTTACCTGGGTAACGTTTTAAGGGAGGCCGCCTTTCTGCCAATGATGAACTGTAATAACGACCTTTTATTGTTCCAGTAGCGCGTCACTGAATTCCTTTGACGTCTTTTGTCAGGTTGACATGATAAGGTTTCAGTACACTATAGTAGTATTGCGGGATAGGTCGTAACAGCGTCTTGTAAGTGGTTCCCGTACCAGAATCGCTGCTCTTTCCCAGAAGTATCTATTTATACTAGCGTCAACCTTAAATTAAGTTTCAATTTTTTTAAGTAAACATATTCAGCCGAAAATGTTGCGCATACGCGACAGAGCTACAATTATATAACGGCCAGCGAAGTCTCGATTGCTGTCAGTAGCGCTGTAGTAATGGTTGAAAGTGTTGGTGGCTCTTATTCTTTCATCTGTCGACAGTGATTTCCGGTCAGTGATAAAGTTTCTTAACGCTCAAAACATAGTGCGGATTGTAATATTCATTTTCAATGCAGTCAATGACTTGTTCTCTGCCCGGACGTTGGTCATTATTCTGAAGTGAAATACATTAAAGGGCATATTCACCTACTAAGACATAATGTTTTGCCTAACTGTTTGTCTTGATATTGAGTTCTTTGTCTTGTTTAGAGGCACCATAAGGTCCGCAGCCTGGACTAGTACGTAGAAAATTAACTGACGGAAGTATTGCGAATGGTTGGTAAATATCAAGTTACGAAATGAAGTTAAGCTTCTGAACTTATATTCCGGAACTCTTCACACATTATAACAGTACAATTTAAACGAATAATTTGGACAATGAGTCTGGTTTCTGCACCCACTCAAAATGAAGATCATTCAGAACAACTAGCCGCAAAGTCTGTACACGATGAAGATATAAAAAGATACTAGACTATGAAAATCAAAGAGTTTACACCTTTGTCAGAGATAATAGCTTGTGCATATTTAGCAAAACTCAACAGAATTGAATTTACAGCATTTTATGTTAAATCTTCGACATTGTTCTGAAGACATAGAATATAAATATTTAAGTACTAAATAATTAATTTTAGCTGACATAACATTTGTATGAACTTTTGTAGACGAAGAGATCGATACGCGCTGGTATTGCAGGATTCACAATGTGTCTTGGGCTCGATTACATTACACGATTGAAAATCATCGTAATGGGCGTCAGGTGCAAGGGCCGAAGTTCATGAGCAATCGGAGTCTGACTGGTGCTGGCAACTTTGAGGAAGTCATCAAAGTGACCATACTGAAGAGGAACATGGGCGTGTTATGGAGAACCGCCGCTTCATAATTATGAATCTAAGCAGATACTGCGATCCTTGTTCCAAGACACTGTCACTGGTCACGAGCTGTTCAAGTAAGTGTGTGTCAGGTGGATGCTATACACAAAATGAATCACTTAGGAGCAGCACTGACATTTCTGCAGCGGTGTCATGATGACGAGATCATCATGATCGACGGGACGTGGCCTACCCACTTTACCCCGGAGTACAAGCATCATTGGCGTCACAGTGGATCTCAGGTCGAGACGAAGTTTTTGTTGGTACTGAAAGTGATGTGCATGGTCTTCTGCTCATTGACTTTCTGCCCAGAGAAGGAGTAAAGGCTGACCGTTACTGCGAAAGAGTGTGAAAAGTGCGACGAGCCACTCGAAACAATAGATGTGAAAAACTCAGTGGAAGTGTTGTGCTGTTCCATGAAAAGCTCGCCAACATACGATGGACAACACAACTGTTCTGAAAGAGTTTGGCTGGTGGCTGTTTGATCAACCCTTGTGCAGTCGTGATCTTGCTCCCAGTGACTACCATATTTCCGCGCTGATGAACTTGCCGTTGAGTGCCCCTAATCCACACAAATACAATATTTCTTTGCACCTGTCGTCTGGTTAGCATTTTCACAATGACGAAGAGTTGAAGACGACTGTCGTATGCTGATTTCATTCACTGGCGTCCAACTTCTACGGCACAGGAATATAAAAGTTGATCCTACGAAATGAAGGCCTACCAATTCTAGTGGTGATTATACCGAAAAAAATATCCCAAACATTTCCGTAGGCATATCTGTTGCCAATAAAGGTTTAATGTATGTACACTAACTGATCAAAAATATTGAGACACCTATTAGTATCAGTGGACGTTAATATGGGGTGTGTCCACCATTAGTCCTTATGACGGCTTGAGCTCTGATGGGAACACTTTCAATGAGGTGCGTGAATGTCTGTGGTGGAATGACAGATCATTCTTTCTCAAGAGCCGAAACCGGAGAAGACAGTAATGTAGGACCCTGCAGTCTGGAGCGAAGTCGATGTCCTGAATCATCATAAAAGTGTTCCATTGGGTTCAGGTCGAGAATCTGAGAAGGCCAGTCCTTTCAGGAATATTTTTCTCCACAAACCATTTTCTCACAGATGCTGCTTTGTGACAGGTTTCATTGTCATACTAATACAACCAATCATCATCTCTGAACATTTCCTCTACTGTGCACGGTACACAATGCTGCAAAAGTGTTCATTTACTTAGGCATTTAAGATTTTCTTGTCGGCCGATGTGGCCGAGCGGTTCTAGGCGCTTCAGTCTGGAACCGCGCGACCACTACGGTCACACATTCGAATCCTGCCTCGGTCATGGCTGTGTGATAGTTGAGTTTAAGTAGTTCTAAGTTCTAGGGGACTGATGACCTCAGATGTTAAGTCCCATAGTGCTCAGAGCCATTTGAACCATTTTTGAACAGTTTCTTAAGCGCAGTAAGGGAACGAGACCCTAACTACGAAAAACATCCCCATACCGCAACACCAGCTCCTCCTTGCTTCTGTACTGGTCTTGCACATGATGGTAGATTAAGTTCTCCAGGCATCCGCCAAATCCAGACCGTTCCATCAGACTGCTATATGGCAGAGTGTGATTTATCACTCCAAATCACTCGCATCCAGTGGCGGTGCTCTTCACATCACCTCAAGCGTCGCTTAGCGTTGGCTACAGAAATGAGTGGATTACAAGAAGCTGCTCGACCTTCTTACCCCATTATTATTATTAATTTCGTACGGGCAATCATCGTTCTAGCCAGACTGCTGTCACACTTTGGAACTCACGAGTGTTTCCTTCCACTGATTTAATGCTAGTATTTTTAACCAGCCTCCGCACTATTCAATGGTCGCTGTACGTGAGTACATGTGGTCTGCCTGGTATTGATTTTGCTGTGACTGTTCCTTCGCGTTTCCACTTCACAGTCACATCATCAACAATTGATTTGGAGAGCTTTAGCAGGGTTGAAATCTACATCAACATCTACATATATACTCCTCTAGCCACCAAGCGGTGTGTGGCGGAGGGCACAATTCGCGCCAAAGTCATATTCCCCCCCCCTCCTCCCCCCTCACTTGCGGATCGCGCGAGGGAAAAACGGCTATGTGAACGCCTCAGTACGAGCTCTTATTTCCCTTATCTTTGAATGGTGATCATTCCACGATTGGAAAGTTAGTGGTAATAATATATGCTCTACATCATCGCTGAAGATCGGATTTCGGAATTTAGTGAGCAGCCCCTTCTGTTTACCGCGCTGTCTGTCTACAAGAGTGTCCCACTTCAAACTTTGTATGAGATTTGTAACTCTCTCACGATGGCTAAATGTACCAGTCACGAATCTTGCCGCTCTTCTTTGGACCTTCTCAATCTCTTGAATCAGACCCAGCTGGTAAGGGTCCCACACAGGCTAACAATACTCCAAGATTGGACGAACTAACGTATTGTAAGCTATTTCCATAGCTGAAGGACTGCATCGCTTCAGGATTCTACCAATAAACTGCAATCTGGAGTTCGCCTTACCAGTTACTTGTGTAATCTGATCATTCCATTTGAAATCATTTCGAACAGTCACACCCAGATGCTTGACGGACGTTACTGCTTCCAAAGACTGTGCATTTATTTTGTACTCATACATTAATGGGGATTTTCGCGTTGTTATGCGCAGTAGGTTACGCTTACTAATATTAAGAGATAACTGCAAGTCATTACACCGCGCATTTATTTTCAGCAAATCCTTATTGATTTGTTCACAACTTTCGTGTGATACTAATTTCCTGTAGACTACAGCATCATCGGCAAACAGTCTAAGGCCGCTGTCAATACCATCAACCAGATTGTTTATGTAAATCGTACAAATGTTCGTGATCCCTTTGTACTCGGGTGACATCCAGTAACTAGTACATGTTCGAAGTCGCTGAGCTCTCCTGATCGACCCACTCTGCTGTTACTGCTTCACTACTGACAACGCAAAACTTCCCGCCTCCTTTTATATTGGCGGGTCCACCTCTCGTGACGTCCAGTGGTCAATTCCGCATTACGCAGGGGTTTCCCATGCTTCCATACTTTTCACCGTATGGTGTTTTTTTCTTTTTCTTCCTTTTCTTCCTCTCTTTTTTTAAATGGCGTAACTTAATCTCTAGATGACCCTGGTATAGTATCCGCATTAATGATTCGTGTCTAACGTACTGAATTGTATCAAGTCTTCGAACAAATGACACATTTGAAAAGGTAATCCGTGATAGTATTTTCATCATTAATTGTTAATGTGGTTCAGTGTGTAACGCCCTTTGCAAGACATTAACTATATCCGCGCGTACTCTTCGTCCGGAAGCGTTCACAGTTCGTAGTAATTGACGAAAACTCATCGAGTAAAACAGAAGTGATTTCAGGCGTTTCCCAAGGTAGTGCTATAGGCCTTTTGCTATTCCTTATCTATATAAACGATTTGGGAGACAATCTGAGCAGCCGTCTTCGGTTGTATGCAAATGACGCTGACGTTTAACTACTAATAAAGTCATCAGAAGATCAAAACAAATATCAAAACGATTTAGAAATGATAGCTGAATGGTGCGAAAATTGGCAGTTGACCTTAAATAACAAAAAGTGTGTGGTCATCCACATGAGTGCTAAAAGGAACTCGTTAAACTTCAGTTACACGATAAATCAGTCTAATCTAAAGGCCGTAAATTCAACAAAATACTTAGGTATTACAATTGGTTCAAATGGCTCTGAGCACTATGGGACTTAACTGCTGTGGTTATCAGTCCCCTAGAACTTAGAACTACTTAAACCTAACTAACCTAAGGACATCACACACATCCATGCCCGAGGCAGGATTCGAACCTGCGACCGTAGCAGTCGCGGTATTACAATTACGAACATCTTAAATTGGAAAGAACGCACAGAAAATGCTGTGGGGACGGCTAACCAAAGGCTGCGTTTTATTGGCAGGACACTTAGAAATAAACAGACCTACTAAGGAGACTGCCTACACTACTCTTGTCCGTCCTCTTTTAGAATACTGCTGCGCTGTGTGGGATCCTTACCGGATGGGACTGACGGAGTACATCGAAAAAGTTCAAAGAAAGGTAGCACGTTCTGTATATGAGAGAGAGAGTCACAGAAATGATACAGGATTTGGGCTGGAAATGATTAAAAGAACGACGTTTTTCGTTGCGATAGAATCTCCAACTTTTTCCTCCGAATGCGAAAATATTTTGTTGACACCGACCTACATAGGGAGTAACGGTCACCACGATAAAATAAGGGAAATCAGACCTCGTATGGAAAGATATAGGTGTTCATTCTTTCCGCGCGCTATACGACATTGGAATAATAGAGAATTGTGAAGGTGGTTCGATGAACCCTCTGCCAGGCACTTAAATGTGATTAGCCGAGTATCCATGTAAATGTAGATGTAGATGTAGATGTAGAATTATGTACCTGTCCGTGGTATGGACATCGGGTATCGTAGACGGCCATAACTGTTACAGTCTGGGATTGGGCCTACCCCGAACAGCACCCATCCTTCAAAGGAGTTGTACATGAGAAAGTCGCAGGATTTGTTTAGCATTCTGCAGGCTACATTCTAAGGAGATGAAAGGGTAGCCATATAGCACGTAGAATGTCCAGTGCTCCTTCAAACATAACTCAAAAACTTTTCTTCTTCAGCTTTTCCGTAAATAACACTTTTTGCTGTCCAGGCATTCCAGTTTTCATTTACTGATTTTTTTGATTGATTTTGCACCTACAGCCTAAAAACTAACGCAGTTTTTGTTCAATAATTAATTCTCTCAACTCAGAAATAAGAGATTCCACTGTTCACAGACACGAGGTGTTCAAGAAATCCCCCTCTTCACCTACATCCTAAATCCATCTTGGACTGAAGCTAGGGTGACGGATGACAGGCGGGATAGCCTGAGCACAGAAATAAGTGTCAAACCGCACATAGAAACAATTACAACTCCAGGAAAATACAGAAGCAGAAAGGAAGTTTCCCTTGTGAACATTCCGTCACTTTTTCTGGCTCATACGATCGTAGCTCTGTTCGCAGAAAATTCGAAGAATTGGTGGCAGCGGCGACGAGTCTAACGTTCTTATCGACCGGAATGCAGGAGCACACAGCAATGGCGGCTGGGTCGTTTCAAATGATGGTCGCTGTCATGTCTCACTACTGCTAGCCCGTGAGCTGCGCGGCCGTTCCTAGAATGTCATTGTGGTTACTAATGCACTCGAAAGGTCCTGTGTGCGTGATTTTGTCTCTGGCGTCCTGTTCCTAGAATGCCGCTCGTCTTACTAACGCCTTTCAGTTGTCGTACACGTGAACTTTTCCGCTTTCAGAGATTATAAAGGCGTCCCGTTCTTCGGAGTTACCGCTGCCTGATGTGCACACAGCGAATCCCGAGTTGACTCCAGTTCTGTTTGACTGGTTCAGATAAAAAATGAATAATGTTTTCGTTGCTGTTCGCTTGGTGTGAGGTAATATGCGTTTAACTGATTCTTAGATCTGCCTTTTTATAAGCGCTGTTACAGAAAACTGAGCAGTGAGGTTTCTCGTGTGGGAACGCTATTATATACTATGTGTAAAATTCAGAGGCTGTTAGACGGTTATTCAGATAAACTGGCTGTGTCAGATAAGACAAAGCAGAATGCTCTATACTGCAGATTGAATTATTCATTTTGCAAACAAACGTGTGGTGCAACAAAGCCATTTCGAAACCATACCGCTTCTCCCAGGAATGCTAATCGAGCAAAGTCTTCATAAGAGCTTCGAAGGAATTTGGAAACTAGTGGACTGAAATTGTTAAGACGCCACGTGAACATAAATAATTCGGGCTTTAATTCCTGTCGGGAATAAACTAATCTCAAAGAGCGTAAAACACTACATGAAATAGTCGATTGTTAAATTTTTTGAATTTCGGTCACTCCTCCCTAGTTTTACCTGTTAGTCTCTTTGAATTTGGAAACAAAAGTGATAACGTCTCTGCACAGATGCCTCATCTCCTGTGAGAAGATATTAGCTTCTGCACGAACATCTAGACGTATACTCGGTATATCACCGTTACTCGTGTGACAGAAGTTTCCTTTGATATTACCATACATTGAGGTTTCTTCTAGCCCCAAAAAAAAGTGATTAAGAAAGATGTAAATTTCTGTATGATCATTCTTCGAGTGTGTTCAACTTCAGATTTTTCAGAATGTCTCTCACACTTCCCCAAATTTCAAAAGCTTCTGTGTCTACTTCACTATTAAGTTCAAATCATTTTCCAACCACAAGTTTCTTTAAATGTGTGCACAGACGAAATAGGCTACTTTCCTATGTTATAAATGTGATTCGGATTGTTGTTATTCTGAGTGATTATAATATTCAAATAGCATTTACAGTGACTATTCTCACAACAATCTGCTATTTTTATGTAATTAAACCATAAAAGTCATTAAATTTCAAGATTTTATCACGTGGTCGAAAACTCTCTGTTACTGGCTGAATCTCTGGTGACATCACAGACTGGGAGCAAGACTAAGCTACATGTGTGTAATAGGAGTGATAACCGAAGTTACTAAGTTTTTACGTACTTTTTTGCGAACAGTTCAGCTGTTTAGTGACGGAAAACGTATTTACAACATTTAAGTAACAATGGAAAGAAATTTTGTGATCGCTTATAGTGGAAACCTTACGAAAATAGATGCGTTTATGCTCCACCCATTTAAAGCGGCGGTATGTGCAACGACGGACATTCTTTTCCTTGCTCCCTGCAGCATCATCACACTCGCTCAAAACTAAGGGACTGTAGAGCGTTTTGCAAGTAGGCTCGCATCTTATATGCAGATTGTGGACTAACTCATGAACGGCGACCCACAGCACAATAGAATTATCCTTGGCAAATCTTAGGGCTGGTTTCCTCGTTTATATCACAATCAGCAGAGAGACCGCGCTCTCTGGCGCGACGGATAGCGAATCTGGCAAAGAATCAGGACTTTTTCAGGTTCGAATCCTGTTATGGTCGTAAAATTTTAAAAGTTTTACACGAAATACGGAAATAGCGCTAGCAAGAATTTATGGTGGCAGTTGTTTCTATGGTGGAAAGTATTACATACAGCTTCACTTTAATCTTATGCATTTAATGTACGTACAAACAATTCACTTTTTTTTTTTGGAAAGCATTAAAGCATTGCTAGTGGTAAAGGTATCACCATACGCCCACAGTACAACGAGATGCAGGACGAAGAGGTTTTGTATGTGGAGAGATATAAAGTAAGTATAACATGCAGGTAACATAAACGTAAGGGCTGTGCTGTTTGTGAGTTGAAACTAATGTCAGTGTCTGAAACAGTCTTACCTCATCATTATGTAAGATGATGAAACTCGAGAAGCTTGAACAATAAGGATCCCAGGTGGACAATGCGAAGAAAAAAAGTATTGTTTCCAATAACGAACACTACTCTGTTTCTGGGCAGTGTGGTGAAGTTTTGTAATTTTGATTTAGTTTTCATACAACAGTACTGTTGAGTCATTTTAAAAATAAGTTAAAATATTTTTTTGCGTTAGCCTTCTCGGCATTTGGCCTGGCCGGACGTCACATGACACCTATTTAAGTCGATAGATGAGTGCTTCACTCAGTACGGAACACGCCTAGTTACCGTCCCGGCACCCAGCTAGCAACCGGAGAGTGTATGTAACATTAGATATAACGAAAATTTTCACTATGAGTTTAATTTCGTTGAATGTCGCTGTCCTTCCTTGCAACAGCGGGAAAGCATATCTCGGAGAAAAGTTTACGTTAATTTCAGAGTACAAGAGATTTTTAATTAAGTTAGGGGATCTCATATCGACGTGATGGCATTTTACCGGTACAATGCAACCAGATTTTACGTATTTCCTCATGCTTTGGAACGCTCAGAACAATTTTTTCGGAGTTTTCATAGATGTACCGGGTGATCAAAAAGTCAGTATAAATTTTAAAACTAAATAATGATTTAGATAGAGAGGTACAAATTAATACACATGCTTGGAATGACATGGGATTTTATTAGCACCAAAAAAATACAAACGTTCAAAAAATGTACGACAGATGGCACTTCATCCGATCAGAATAGCAATAATTAGCATAACAAAGTAAGACAAAGCTAAGATGATGTTTACAGGAAATGCTCAATATGTCAACCATCATTCCTCAACAATAGCTGTAGTAGAGGAATAATGTGAACAGCACTGTAGAGCATGTCCGGAGTTATGGTGAGGCATTGGCGTAGGATGTTGTCTTTCAGCATCCCTAGAGATGTCGGTCGATCACGATACACTTGCGACTTCAGGTAACCCCAAAACCAATAATCGCACGGACTGAGGTCTGGGGACCTGGGAAGCCAAGCATGACGAAAGTGGCGGCTCAGCACACGATCATCACCAAGTGACTCGCGCAAGAGATCTTTCACGTGTGTAGCAATATGGGGTGTTTTTTTTTGTTCTAATAAAACCCTATGTGATTCCAAGCATGTTTGTCATTTTTTACCTCCCTGTCTACATTATTCCGTGGTTTATTAAGTTTTCAAATTCATACTGACTTTTTGATCACGCGGTATTTGTACAGAGTGGAACTACACATCGTCTGTAACGAATTTTTCGCAGCGTGAATTCCAAAACAAGATATCCCTGTGAATGAGTTTTACGACAGCAGGAGCAGCGAGCTTGCCAGTGACGTCACAGGCATCATATAACGCAAACGGAGCGTTTTAGCGGGCTTTCAAATTATTTGAATTCCATTTCCTTTTTTAAAAAAATTCCGAAATTCAAGAGGAAGAAAAGCCTGGTATGAGCAAAAAATGACATAATTAAGCATTTAAGTCGATTTACAGAAGACAGTCAAATACCGTATTCACAGGAAGCAAATCTAGGCACTAGCGTGAAAGAAACAACAGTTCGTATTTCGAAATCCTCCTTTCCCCCATACGAAACGGACTGTTTTGTCAGATGCATTATCACGATGAAAGATGATTGTTTCCCCCGTACAATCCAGGCTTCGTCTTTTCTACTTTTCATTGGTCAAGTAGACTTTCGCACTATTTGGCAGTTACTGTCTCATTCACTTGTAAGCCATGAGTCAACAGAATCCATTTAAAGCCTAGAAATCATTGGTTTTTCCAGCAGATGAAACGAATTTTTCTTTATTTGTGCGTCGCCACCGGCTTCCAATCATCTCTTCGGTCTCTGTTTTCGTTTTTGGCGTAAAATGATAGTCCATGTTTCATAACGTAAGTAAAAGACGGTTGGATTATGTTTAAAGCAATCCAAAAGTTGCGGAGAAATTCTGTTCTACATTTTCCTTTGATAAGCGTACCCATCTTACGAAACACCCGTTTATAATTAATTTTTCTCTTACAATATGACTACAAAGGCAGCAGTTTCGTCAGTGTTACGTCGCAGTTCATATAATACCAGTTGTGTGCTTTCTGCGTGTCTCCATCTTTGGTCTTTAGTTTTGATACCTTCTCAAGATCGACCGCCTTCTGGAGACACAGTGTGATGTTTTAGTTTAGCCACATAATTACTAAGTGTTAAAAGCATAGGAACCAGTTACATATATATCTTCACGACACGGTATTCCAGTTTATTTATCCGAGCGAAATGACGACTACAATAAACCAGAATAACACTATTCGTTAGATAAGATTCACGCTTGAGCTACCAGTTTATGCAACATGGATACACACCTCAAAATGTGTGTTTCTGTGACAGCTGGCTGCAATTGTCTCTATGACGAGATACAGTGAACAATGTGGCGAAATTTTTGGGGTACTCAACTGATTTATAACGGCTATTGGTGCCTAATTATGACACCATTGTGTTTTTGTGTTTGCTTTTATAAATGGGCTATATACTTACAACTATTGCAGAAGAAAGAACCATGGAAAGGGACTACAAAGAAACAATATATGTAGATCTTGACGAAGTACGAGAAAGGTAACAGCGTAGCAAACCAGTCTGTCCATCAGGAGGAGATACATTACATGTATACTCAGTTGCGAATATGGACAACCATCAGCTCGCTTATCGCGAGCGGTCACCGTATCATTTGGCTATCCGAGCACGACCCACGGCCAAACCAAAACTTTCATTCGTCGTCAACCATGTGTTTACAGCCTGTACTCGTACATCCATTATGTATAATTCCGTACAGGCGTTGTAGTTCGGCACGAGTTCCATTAGAAATTTTCGACCTCTGTCTCAACCGTCATATTGCAGCAATGATGAAGTAAGCAACCGCTGTAGTGTGACAGAGTGAGTTGCAGCAGCTCGTAATACCAGCAGGCGGATCGCGGCAGCAGACGGCGGCGCGACATCTGGGTGGAGCCGTAGCCGAGCATTTAGTGTTCCCAGGGGGACTGTCCGTCTCCGCCCAAATGAGTCTGCGCTCTGGCTGACGCTCTTATACGACGGCAGCCGCCACCCCTCAGCGTCTTCTTCTGTCTGCAGTGAAGCAATGTAATCGCAGTGGGATTAAGGAATCACAATGTTTTGTTAGCTACAATGAAACTTTCACCAGCTTTCACGTAACGCATGGCCAGCGTACTTCCAAATCAATACTATTATACGCTGAAATGTTCCAACGCTAGCGGACGGTAGCGAAATGCAGGAAGACTTCTAGAGGATCGGCGGTAGGTGCAGAGATGGGCAGTTGATCCTCAAAATAAACAAATGTAGCGTTTGCGCATAAATAAGTGGATAGATCCATTGTTGTATGATTACACTCTTACACAATAATCGCTGGAAGACGTCACATCCATTAAATATTCTGGAGTATGTGTAGGGAACCATTCAAAGTGGAGCAACCACGTAAGAGAAATTGCAGGTAATGCAGATGCCAGACTGAGTTTAACAACGTTCGACCGTCACTTGAATATTCATCTACATCTCCATCTACATGGATACTCTGCAAATCACATTTAAGTGCCTGGCAGAGGGTTCATTGAACCACCTTCACAATTCTATATTATTCCAGTCTCGTATAGCGCGCGGAAAGAATAAACACCTATATCTTTCCGTACGAGCTCTGATTTCCCTTATTTTATCTTTGTGATCGTTCCTCCCTATGTAAGTCGGTGTCAACAAAATATTTTCGCATTCGGAGGAGAAAGTTGGTGACTGGAATTTCGTGAGATGATTTCGTCGAAACGAAAAACACCTTTCTTTGAGTGATGTCCATCCCAAATCCTGTATCATTTCTGTGACACTCTCTCCCATATTTCGCGATAATACAAAACATGGTGCCTTTCTTTGAACTTTTTCGATGTACTCAGTCAGCCCTATCTGGTAAGGATCCCACACCGCGCATCAGTATTCTAAAAGAGGACGGACAAGCGTAGTGTAGGCAGTCTCCTTAGTAGACCTGTTACGTTTTCTAAGTGTCCTGGCAATGAAACGCAGACTGGTTGGTCTTCGCCACAACATTTTCTATGTGTTCCTTCCAATTTAAATTGTTCGTAATTGTAATACCTAGGTATTTAGTCGAACTTACGGCTTTTAGAATAGACTGATTTATCTTGTGACCGACGTTTAACGCGTTCCTTTCAGCACTCATGTGGATGACCTCACACTCTTCGTTATTTAAGGTCAACTGCCACTTTTCGCACCATTACGACCATTAATACCAAATCGTTTTGCAGTTTGTTTCGATCTCCTGATAACTTTATTAGTCGATAAACGACAGTGTCATCTGCAAACAACCGAAGACGGCTGCTCAAATTGTCTCCCAAATCGTTTATATAGATAATGAACAGCAAAGGGCCTATAACACTACCTTGCTCATCAGTCTGTGACGCGTACCGGATGGGACTGATAGGTGAAATACAGTGTGGTTATAATTAAACTTGAGAGGGCCCCCAAGTTATCGCATGGCAATAAAACTCTGTGAAAGGATTTGTAAGGACATGCGAGAGAGAAATAACAAGTAAATCGTTTTTATTTCCACATGAGAAGGTGTCATACAATGCTTATGTTCCAAGTTATAAACGTTGCTAAGTGTGACGACAGTCTGCATCCACGACAGCCTGCAACCGCACTACAGATACCAGTTCACAGTCGTTCGCAGCACTTTTAGAACGGGGAATCATAGAATGTTCAGCTGTCGTGACAGAGTTCGTAGACTGCTTGAAGATCGTATATTGCGTCCAGAATTCTCGGCCACGGCAATCGTAATTTCTTCAATAATTTGTGGTGCATTTGGCCGTCGGCCTCTCCAGTCAGCAGTTCCCAAATCTCGAGTTAATTAGAGCTTACGAGTCGAGTTCTTCAACCCTGGTGCAGAAAGGGGACCTCTCTGTACTCCTTTAACGCGTCGATACTCACGAAGAGCAGCAGCGCTATTGATTTTGTTTTGATAAAACATATTATTCTGAATGGTGGAAAACAGCAGCCAACTGCCACATTTTTACAAGAAGGCAAAAATATTGCTTTGGCTGTGGAATTTTTTTTATTAAAACCACGACCAGTTTTACGCCATTTTTGTAGCATCCTCAGGTGATATAAATTGTGTCTACAACATTTTTTTGCGCTATCCTTCATGTCACTGATAAATGAAAACCAGCTAGAAGTGCTTGTCAAAAAAGGGAGAGGGTGTTCTACACTACTGGCCATTAAAATTGCTACACCAAGAAGAAATGCAGATGATAAACGGGTATTCATTGGACAAATATATAATACTAGAACTGACATGTGATTACATTTTCACGCAATTTGGGTGCACAGATCCTGAGAAATCAGTAACCAGAACATCTACCTCTGGCCGTAATGACGGCCTTGATACGCCTGGGCATTGAGTCAAACAGAGCTTGGATGGCGTGTACAGGTACAGTTGCCCATGCAGCTTCAACACGTTACCACAATTCATCAACAGTAGTGGCTGGCGTATTGTAACGAGCCAGTTTCTCGGCCACCATTGACTAGACGTTTTCAATTTGTGAGAGATCTGGAGAATGTGCTGGCCAGGGCAGCAGTTGAACATTTTGTGTATCCAGAAAGGCCCGTACAGGACCTGCAACATGCGGTCGTGCATTATCCTGCTGAAATGTAGGGTTTCGCAGGGATCGAATGAAGGATAGAGCCATGCGGATGCGACCATCATGATGCTGTTAACATAACCTGGATTCATCCGAAAAAATGACGTTTTGCCATTCGTGCACCCAGGTTCGTTGTTGAGTACACCATCGCAAGCGCTCCTGTCTGTGATGCAGCGTCAAGGGTAACCGCAGCAATGGTCTTCGAGCTGATAGTTCATGCTGCTGCAAACGTCGTCGAACCGTTCGTGCAGGTGATTGTTGTCTTGCAAACGCCCCCATCTGTTGACTCAGGGGTCGAGACGTGGCCTCACGATCCGTTACAGCCATGCGGATAAGATGCCTGTCATCTCGACTGCTAGAGATACGAGGCCGTTGGGATCCAGCACGGTGTTCCGTATTACCCTCCTGAACCCACCGTTTCCATATTCTGCTAACAGTCATTGGATCTCGACCAACGCGAGCAGCAATGTCGCGATACGATAAACCGCAATTGCGCTTGGCTACAATCCGACCTTTATCAAAGTCGGAAACGTGATGGTACATATTTCTCCTCCTTACACGAGGTATCACAACAATGTTTCACCAGGCAACGCCAGTCAGCTGCTGTTTGTGTATGAGAATTCGGTTGAAAACTTTCCTCATGTCAGTACGTTGTTGGTGTCGCCACCGGCGCCAACCTTGTGTGAATGCTCTGAAAAGCTAATCATTTGCATATCACAGCATCTTCTTCCTGTTGGTTAAATTTCGCGTCTGTAGCACGCCATCTTCTACTGGCCACACAGATGACCACAGCAGTTGAGTCCCATAGTGCTCAGAGCCATTTGAAGCATTTTCTTTTTTGTTTCCACTCAAAAAAGTTGACGGAAACATATAAAATGAAAACTGGAAAAACATCAAGAAGAAAAAGAGGGCCAACCTGCCCCGGTACCCCCTAAGCTAGGAATAGACAGAAAGTACAGTTTTCCCAGCTAGCTGCTCCCAGAGGACATCGAGGTCAGTTAGATCTTGATGTGGCGCCCGAATAGTGGAATTCGAAGGTCAGTGAGCTAAGGAGATTGCATAGAATTCAATTGTGGTTTTTGAGCAATTAGACTACAACTAACCGAATTGCCGTGGAGGTTGGTGGTGGAGAGGTAAAACGCGTGCGTGGAAACCGAGAGTTCGCGGAATCGAATCCCGGCCGAAATTTTCAGTCTGCTTCAATCTAAGTTTTACTTCTCAACGATGTGCAGTGTGTTCAGGATTGATAGTTGGTTCGCATTCCACGTTAAACTGTAGGTCCCCTTCCACTTGTAGACTTGCTAGGATTAGTTAGGGACACGCAAGTCACTGACTTGCGGGGTCCTGATCAGCATACGATACGGACTCCAGGTCTGTCATTTCGAGAATGACTCATGCACTTCACGGGCATGAGAAACATAAGACTCGTGGAAAATCTCGGAAAAGAATGTATAAATAACATAGAACATGAAGAATTATTGGAGTTAGAGAAGAAAGGGACTACCCGGACACAAAATTTACACGGTACTGAAGAATACGCCAGCAGCAGAAAAGCTTACAGAGATGGTAGAGTTTCCGAGCAGGTAACGCCAATAGCACGAAGAAGTGACTGAATCATCGATAAAGTACATGAGACCAACCAAGAGCGATAAAGAGGAAAGGAATGATGGATACGAACACGAAAACATGGAGCTATGAAGTAGGTCAGAAGATTTTGATACAGGACTATGAATCAGACAGAAAGCGGTGGGTCATAAATTTTTCCCGCTGTGTTCTGGATCACTGAGGATTGTGCGCATTATTCATGCATATGTAATAGAGGTAGAGACGCTCATGACATGTAAATATGGGGGAAAACATCATATTAGCAATATTAAACATTTAAGGGCATAACTTAAAAATGTGAGCAGTGCCATCGGGGCAGGAATGAGTGATGGAATCTAGTCGGTGCAAGTGAAATCAGGAGACAGTGAAACACACGTGTAAATGTAGGCGGTTGGAAGGAAGAGGCCAACTTGGGATTACAGTCCGCAACTTCGGATATATGGTAAAGCTGGGAACAGTGTTAATATGGATGATGAGTATGAATCAAGTGTATGTTTTTTGCAAGTATCCCTGTGAGACCCAAAACAAGGGAGGAAATTGCGTTATGAGACGGCATGGAGAGCACGATGTTTAGGAACGTAAGCGACTTCCGGAAAACTTGTGTTTCGTAATGTGTAAGATTGAAGGTGGTGGTCTATGGTCAGAATGTGTGTGGTATTTTTGTGTATATCGTGGAAAGAAGGGGGTGATCTTGTACGAGTGTAGGTTGAAGATTAAGGTGCAGATGTTGCCTTAAAAGTAAGTAGTCGAGACAGGTGACGGGCAAATTGATAGTGGACTACTATGAAAGAGCGCGAATGACCGTCTGACCAAGGGAATGTGCTGGAGTAACGACGACAGGAAAGGGACAGTCTCGGACTTGGTACCCCTGATAGTGTAGAAATTGCGGAATTATGAAATGAATGAAAGATATAAAGAAGATGTGAAAGTACAGGGATAAGAATGCGGAAGAGAAAAGCCAAGCTTGGAAATGCGGGGTAACTCATGGTGATGGTATCTTCTCTCTTTTCTATTAAACCATAATTAACTAGAAGGTAAATGTATAGAGGAACTAACAGGAGAAGCATGAAGGAGAGGTTGCATGCATATAAAGGACAGGCTACGTGACAGCGTATGCTCCATTGTAAGAAGATAGATAAGATATAAATTAATACATTTTGTTTAAAGTAATAAGTCATGCTATTACAACACAAGGTGTTCGGAAATTGCCTTACAAACTTATAGTACTTGTAGCGGGGAGTGAGTACATAATATTTTGAATAGGAACCCATGTCCGGAAACGTCTTCCAACGATGCTACAGAGCGTCAAAGTCATAGGCGCTGGCACCTGTAAATGTTTTTTTATTCAAGGTAATTCCCTGATGATTTTACAGACTTTCTAGGGTGATGGACAAAGATAAATGTATCAATCTGAGGTAATGGCCCCTGTACCGGAAACGAACGATTCGAAAATTGGAAGCGAAAACACTTCTGATACCTCTGACAGTCGAATACATGGACCTATACTATTTATTGCCGCTAAGATTGTAGGGTGAGCAGTGTTTAGAGGTGATAGTATGGACCAAAACAAGAAAGAACTCTGCTGCACATGAACTGTAAAATGCGTAAGTTAAGAGCTATGAGCAATTGTTCAATAGAGAAGAAGTATTTCTCAGTAACGAAGAAGAACAAGTACTCACAGCTTCTCAGGTATGCATTTTAGAGTCCATATATATTCTTGTTTTGGTCTATACTACCAGCTCTGAAAGTTGTCCACTCTACAATCTTAGCAATAACAGTACCATTCCATGTATTCCACTGTCAGAAATATCAGAAGTGTTTTCGCTTATAATTTTCGACTCGTCCGTTTCCGGTAAAGGGACCATTACCTCAAATTGATACATTTATCTTTCTCCATAATCCTAGAAAGTTTGTAACATTATCACGGAGTCACCCTTTTTATACATACATTTACAGGTCCCGGCGCCTATAACTTTGACGCTCTGTAGCGTGGCTGGATGACGTCTCCGCACATGGGTTTCCACTCAAAATACTATATACTCACTCCTCTCTACGAGTCATAAAACTCTGTAATGGGAATTTCCTAACACCCAGTATACTAAAAAGGATGTAAACCTAACATAAATAAGTTGCACATTAAATTGTACCTGAATGAATGTAAAATATATAAAAATATAGGAAACTAGTTTTGAAAGGCGGCTACAATTCTGCACCTTACAAGCACTCATCTACATACTTTGCAGTGATTTATAACCGGAATTAGGTATCATTTGATAGGTTGTACATCATATATATGAATATTAAAAGAAGACTGACATTGTCACGTACACCTTGTAAATAGTTGTATGAAAGGTGACGCAGTGTCTTTATTATCAAAACGGCGTAATGAATGATTGTCTATACTAGTAGAGGTTGGAACGCCAGTGGATATGAAACGGCAGACGTAACTCAAGCCCTGGGTGGAAAAGCCCGCAAGGGTGCGTTGTTACTGCTTCACACAGGAAGTAGCTAAGACGGACGATCGGGGCACCTGAGCGATGAAGCACAATACAGCGGCGGCTGGCAGGTATTGTAGCATGGCCGGAACGATAACCGGATAATACTTCGGAAACTCTGAAAATCATGGACGAGGAAGCGTTACCTCGGAAATAATGCAGGCTGTGTGATTTCCGAGGATTTTTACTCTGAGAAGTGTACCATTGTATGTATTCCTAATTAACGGGGATAGGCATTTTCTCGCAAACTTTCCGCGCTGGACGACAAAAGACAAAAATATGGTTGGTCGGCGTTCGGAAGAATCTGTAGGGAGGGAGAATATTCCGTGGTTTCGAGAATATGATTCGCTTTGTGCAGTTACGAGGGAAGGGAGCCGCGCTTTGCTGGGAAGCTAGCAGTGGAGAGAAAGGTCTTCTCTTTAGAGTGCCCGAGTTTGATGGTCGCTCAGTATCAGCTCTTGTTAGTACAGACGGACTTGCTGTCTTTGTTCTCAGGAGATTTTATAGTTAGAACGGTTAGGCACTGTACTGTTGCGAACTTATATGCTTCTTGACTTCGCCTCCGGATAGGGAGTCGTCGTTGAGTACGCAGCGTTCAGTAAATGGAAATGCCGCGTGTCTAGGGCCTCCCGTCGGGTAGACCGGTCGCCTCGTGCAAGTCTTTCAAGTTGACGCCATTTCGGCGACTTGCGTGTCGATGGGGATGAAATGATGATAAGGACAACACAACTCCCAGTCCCTGAGCAGAGAAAATCTCCGACCTAGCCAGTAATCGACCCCGGGCCGGTAGGTATGACATTCCATCGCTCTGACTACTCAGCTACCAGGAGCGGACAGCGTTCAGTGATTGAGAGCACTTATTCTGTCTATACTCACGTAGAGACGTTATCTGAATTCCGCCCTTGTGGCTGGGAGTTCGCGGTTCTTGTCTGTAGAAAGAGAGGAGAAGACAGTATTAGAGTATACTAATCAGAGGACCGCCTTCTGCCATTTTGAGAGTTTATTTTGTGGCTGAAGTTCTTCCATCGTCACAGACGTATACGAGAACCATCACTCCGATGCACCGGAAGCAGTACATACGGTGATATTGCTAATTGTTTCGGCTTATATGGGCTATAAGGCTAAACAATTGTGATCACGTAAGTTCTATTTCCACTGAGGTTGCACACCACTGTAGATCATCTTTGAAAGTAGTGTCTCCTAGTGTTTGGTAAGTAGAAGATGTGAGCAATCTCGCTTTACTTATATTAGATCGCATAGCCATAAAAAGGGGCAGATTTGTGCAGTTGATCAGTAATATTAGTTAGGAAATATAAACATTCGCAACATAAAGGGGTTTTTAATCTACAATAAATGTATAAGCAGAAACATTTAGCATTTAGTAGTTGCTAGTTCCCTTAATCATTCACAACTAAGAGATCCCAAGATCTGCTTCAGGGGGTAGTCAGACAGGGCCACATCTTGATTTTCGCGTTCAGTATTTTCCGTTGCGCACATTCATTTTACACCCGCCTGGAGTAGCATCTTGGAGTTTGAAAGTAATGTGTGGTGTCACCGCCAGACACCACATTTGCTAAGTGGTAGCCTTTAAATCGGCCGAGGTCCGTTAGTGGACGTCGGACCCGCGTGTCGCCACTATCAGTGATTGCAGACCGAGCGCCGCCACACAGCAGGTCTAGTCTAGAGAGACTCCCTAGCACTCGCCCCAGTTGAACAGCCGACTTTGCTAGCGATGGTTCACTGTCTACATACGTTCTCATTAGTAGAGACGACAGTTTAGCAGAGCCTTCAGCTACGTCATTTGCTACGAACTAGCAAGGCGCCATATTCAGTTACTTTAATTTCTACCACCATGAATGTATTCTGATCAGACAATGTTGTGCATCATGTACCGTCAAGAGCGACGTTCATCATTAATGGATTAAAGTTCAGTATCAAACTAATCACGTTCGCTTTCTGAATTCTCATTCTTTGTCATGTTCCAGACCTGACGTCATTACAGTTCTTCCCTCTTCACGCCAGCCTGCGTGAGCTAAAACGCGTGCATTTCGGCCTCCACGGTGTTGGCTCTTCTGCTAACACAAAATAATGGATATGGGAATAAACATGTTGCTGTAAATAAGGAACAGATGTGCTATGGGGATTGTGCAGATACGGGCTGATGAGAATGAGAAAAGCCCTGTACGTGCGATACTGCTGTGGCACACTCGAGTGAGAGAGACTCGCGGGACCAGCTGAGGTGAAACGACGACCAGTTGATGGCCACGCAGCAGGGTGGCTGCCTGCTGGTGTGGGCTTGTCAGGGGTAGAATGTGAGCAGGCAGCCGCCCTATTGTCTGGCACACGCCTCCAGCGGCTCAACGGCGGCCGCGCCACAACACTGCGACTACGACGGACCTTTGGGAGGGTGAGGGACATGTTGGCACCGCCAGCTTAACTGGTCAAACATGCGGCCACCTGTAACACAACGTTGGCACGCGCCGCAAGGTGACGCTACACTCTTGCGACAGGGCGGTACAATACTAAGGCTCTGCATACATACCTCGAGGAACCCTGCAGGGGAAAGATAGACGACTTACTTTTTCCTAATACACAACTGGCCATTAAAATTGCTACACCACGAAGATGACGTGCTACGGACGCTAAATTTAAACGACAGGAAGAAGATGCTGTTATATGCAAATGATTAGCTTTTCAGAGCATTCACACAAGGTTGGCGCCGGTGGCGACACCTACAGCGTGCTGACACGAGGAAAGTTTCCAACCGATTTCTCATACACAAACAGCAGTTGACTGGCGTTGCCTGGTGAAACGTAGTTGTAATGCCTCGTGTAAGGAGCAGAAATGCGTACCATCACGTTTCCGACTTTCATAAAGGCCGGATTGTAGCCTATCGCGATTGCGGTTTATCGTATCGCGACATTGCTACTCGCGTTGGTCGAGATCCAATGACTGTTAGCAGAATATGGAATCGGTTGGTTCAGGAGGATAATACGGAACACCGTGCTGGATCTCAAAGGCCTCGTATCACTTTGAACAGTGGCTGTTACATTTCAGATGTGTTACGACCTGTGGCTCTACCCTTCATTGGGTTTCTGCGAAACCCTACATCTCAGCAGGATAATGCACGACCGCAAGTTGCAGGTCCTGTATGGGCCTTTCTGGATACAGAAAATGTTCGACTGCTGCCCTGTCCAGCACGTTCTCCAGATCTTTCATCAATTGAAAACGTCTTGTCAATGGTGGCCGAGCAACTGGCTCGTCACAATACGCCCTCACTACTCTTCATGGACTGTGGTATCGTTTTGCAATCCAAGCTCTGTCTGACTCAATGTCCAGGCGTATCAAGGCAGTTATTACGGCCAGAGGTGGTTGTTCTGGGTACTGATTTCTCTGGATCTATGCACTCAGTTGGCGTGAAAATGTAATCACATGTCAGCTCTAGCATAATATATTTGTCCAATGAATATCCGCTTGTCATCTGCATTTCTTCTTGGTGTAGCAGTTTTAAAGGCCAGTAGTGTATGTCGAAAGGGCAACACTACAACTCACAGTAGCACTCTGATAAGAAGTAAACATCTATGACAATTTTCTCCTAGTGAAAACTAATCCTGTGCTTTCAACCATGCATGGTAGCTTTGAACAGCAACCCATAGTCTGTCCTACGTAAAAACGGATAGCTATAAAACTCCAGGTAGCACTACTCTGTTGTTATCGCATGTTTTTTGCTCTTCTGTGAGCCATTATGCATCTTTCTGCGTTTACGTAGCGTTGATGTCAAACGTAACCGGACAAAGAGTGTAGATGGACTCCATGTGTGGTCGCACTGCACAAGGGACAATAACCAGGCCAAACCGATGCCTTGGCAGAGCCACTCACGCGCGGTAAGGAACCAGAAGGTATATCACCACCCATGAGACACTCACAACCCACATTTTTCGCCGCGATCCTTCCACATCCATGTTGCCGAGGCGACTAGATTCGAGGAGCACAGATGACGATGAGTGACGAGATTCTGCTCGGCTCTCAAAGTGAACTCTGTGTCTCCACATGAATTCACATGCCAGTATCGCATAATAGTTTCGCAAGTGAAAGTGAACACTCCATAAATACAACGTGACAGACACAAATGACAGAGACAAATGTAACTTATTCTACATCAGCACAGAACACTATCATACATTTGTTGTTAGTGTGGCTAGGATTTTTAGGGAACTTATGACTTGACTCATACTGTTTTTATCACGTGTTGTTGTATGATGTCTTCACTTAAAACTTCCGGGCTGATAGGCCGTGGTCGAAGTATAAAACTCTCCCCTGACGTTTCATCTCCGACTGCGGGAGACATCCTCGGAGGTAAAGCGGCGGAGAGTTTTATACTTCGACCAAGGCCTATCAGCCCGGAAGTTTTAAGTGAAGACAATACCGGCCGTGAAAGCTTACATTGTTGTATTATGTGTTGGTACTTCATTACCCATTCATATGCCACATTTTATCTAGATTATTTCTTTCCCCAAGATACACAGACACTCAGATTTGGTGCCAACACCGGCATAATGAATAACTATAAATGTCATAGATATTTTTATGCAGATTATCATGGCACTTGGATATCAGTACGAAACACTTGGAAGGTGTGATTAAATTTTTACTGGGGAAAATATAAAACATTGAGTATGATGAAATGTTCTTGCAGATGGATTTATGTTTTGTAATTTACCATTTTTGAGCGCTATTCTTACTGAAAATAATTACACAGTGCTTGCATATTGTTTTCATTATTGTACTTGTGCACAA
Source organism: Schistocerca gregaria (assembly GCF_023897955.1). Classification (NCBI taxonomy): domain Eukaryota; kingdom Metazoa; phylum Arthropoda; class Insecta; order Orthoptera; family Acrididae; genus Schistocerca; species Schistocerca gregaria. The sequence goes on along the minus strand of NC_064931.1, from coordinate 688,570,843 downwards.
TATGCAAGATTTAGACTGATGAAATGTTCTTGTGTAGATATGTCTACGTATATATGGTTATCTCGATTTTGGTCTCTAAAGTTACCACAGACACTGTCGTAGTGTTTATAATGTTCTAGTCCATATTCTGCTCGTTGTTTTTAGTTATATATTTTTGTGTTTTGATTAAGTAAGAATAATTATTGTACTGGTCTTATTTTCTGTATAATACAGTAATAAAGCGTATATGTTGATTCCATGAACGTGTAAGATAATCTGTAAGTATGGCTGAACATTACGTCACCAACCTTTTTTCTGCTGAAACAGGTAAAGGATTCACGACACTGGGGACTATAAATTACGTCGACGAAGACGAATGCATAGATATGTTGTGATCAGATTTTTCCTTCCATTCCAGGTTGAATGTCTTTGTCAAAGAACTGAGCAGCATTTTATTTCTAATTTTGTTTATTATTTAGATTTTGTGAATGATGTTTACATGAAGGTTGTGAACTCCACAGTATCAAGTAATTGGCCATCAGCATGATGCCACGTTATATGTCTGAATTAAAAGGGTGGCTCCCAGCAGTATGAATGGATATTTTGCGTGCACATTTGTGTTTGTGAGTTGGCGAGGAAATTATTTTGTACCGCTTCTCCTATCCTCCACCATTTCTATATGCGACGGTAGGTACAGAAGATCATGGGGAAGTAAGGAACTGCCAAATTTGCCTTTCAATATGACACACTAGAAAATTTTGTGCAAACATCTGTGAAAAATTTTATTTGGGAGGAGGGAGTGATGAGGGCTGGCTACTTTTTCCGGCTAGCCACGTCTCTTTCATGTGTGAAATGATGGGTCGAATGAAGGTGTTAATGGCAATTAGACTCGACAACTGAACTTGTAATGCAGACGATGGATATGTCAGCGATTGCAATGGAACTGCTAAATCTCTGTACTTTTTACATTCTGATGGGGTTCCTTGCATGCTATTGTAATTGTGTATTGAGACAGACTGCAGTCCATTCAGGGTGAGCACTTGCTCAGGGAAGGACGCCAACTGCACCACGGGATGGGCCCAAGGGACGCTGGAGGCGGCTTGCTTTCAGACTGGACAGTGCATCTGCGGCCAAATAGGGACCACAAGGGCGGGGCTTCAGGCAACGGGGCCTCCAGAGCCACGGGACAATATACTGAGACCCCGTCACTGCATTACAATGCAGCCCCTCCCCCCACACTCACCCCGATGTTCCCCCAAATTTACCTTGCTGGTCGTCTGGTCGTAGCACGTGCACACAGGATGATGTGAAAAACTTTCCTAGTGAAGTGAGAGACTTCATACAAACACCGTCGCCGGCCGCGGTGGCCGAGCGGTTCTAGGCGCTTCAGTCAGGAACCGTGCGACTGCTACGGTCGCAGGTTCGAATCCTGCCTCGGGCATGGATGTGTGTGATGTCCTTAGGTTATTTAGGTTTAAGTAGTTCTACGTTCTAGGGGACTAATGACCTCAGATGTTAAGTCCAATAGCGCTCAGAGCCATTTGAACAAACACTGTCGGCATCTGCGAGTTTTTCAAACTAGAGGCTCCGGCCACAGATAACATTAGAAATCGTACCAAAAAGCCTCCTAGCTGGAATTATTATCGTATTGCCGGTGGCCCGCGAAGCTGACGCCAGGGGAAGAGCGACGAATTTTTTATTTTTGTTTTACCACAGTGGCAAACACACTGATGGATGTCCTGTGATGTAGATTATGTCACATATTTTAGACTGATGGGGACGGGGCGGTAATTCAGTTGATTGGGGGGATAGTGTTATGTAGCCTCTAGACTGAGGGTCGCAATCATTTCAAAAATATACCATTGGCCCGTATTGACGGTAAATTTAGCGATTGATCGGAATGATTTGGATGTGTGGAAAACAGCTGCTAGAACAGGGAAGCTGTGTTTTTGGGGCACTTAGGTTTAGGCCATTGGAGAGACTAGAGAACTTTGGCTTGGGACGCGGAAGAGAGAGGTGATTACAGTGGCAGACTCCAGAGAGAGAAACACTCTGGTTGTGGCCAGTAGACCTGGGATGTACAGTTTAGAGTGGTCACTACATCTAGGCTCCAGGCTCCGAGGAGGGACGCAGGGTGCCTTCTGACTATGGTAAGAACACATCGCAGCAGCAGAACTGTAAGGTTGGTTAGGTGAATTTGTGGAATTAGATCACCCTCGACTGGTCGCTTTGCTGTTTGACTTTACTCGCTGTCTACTGCACTTTTCGCCCTGTAATCACTGCGTACTTGGTGCTTAACTCCGTGATAGGATAATGATGATCAAAAACTGCCTTGATCCGTTCACTAACTCCATGCCCCTCAGAACCTTGCCAACAATTAGATACCATAATCAATTTTAATCACATATGCACTACTTTTTAAGTGAACTGTTTATAATTAATGCTGAATTGGTTTAATTATTCTATGCAGTTCATAAAATAAATCATCAGTATTTTGTATGCCCTGACTTTTCTTTAATAGGCAATTAATTCCTCCCCATTCCTATGTAGAATTAACAGAAAGTTGATTGACACCCATTCGGGATACAGCACTTAGTCCCCGCCTCCCGTATAACTTTCGGAGTTCTTTAAAATACACTGTGCAACATGTATACTCAGCCCTGGTAGATAAGGAGCGATCTGATACGGTAGCTGCAGAGTACAGATCGTTAATAAAAGGCTGGCTGGCGGGTTCTTACAACCCTAATAATGGCGAGCCTCAAGTGTTCAACTACCCTTCACTTCATTAAATTTATAGTTCTGTCTATAAGAGATGGGCAACCACTGCCCACATTGGCTATATTACATGATTACAACAAAGAAGAATCTATTCAAAGCACATACACACACACACACACACACACACACACACACACACACACACACATACACATACATATATACATGCCCAAATTGGGGAATTGATTGCCACGTGGCATAAGTCTCAGAAACTGAAAAGAAATAGCTGCCACCACGTATCATCACTAGACAGTAAGATCTTTGTATTCGTCAAGTGCCTAGTTCAGTAGCTTGCTTTCACTGAACGAAACTGCTAAGCGCCTTCGCAATCATGTGGTCTACGCCAGGTCACCTACCACTGCCTGAAAAGAAATATGTCAAATGTGTGTGAAATCTTATGGGACTTAATTGCTAAGGTCATCAGTCCCTAAGCTTACACAGTACTTAACCTAAATTATCCTAAGGACGGACACACACACCCATGCCCGAGGGAGGACTCGAACCTCCGCCGGGACCAGCCGCACAGTCCATGACTGCAACGCCTGACACCGCTCGGATAATCCCGCGCGGCTGAAAAGAAATAAGATAGTGGTTTATGAAATGCGATAAGAGTTTTTGACACAGACCTTGAAGAGTGTGTCACGAAGAGGAAAAAAATGTTTTCTGCAAATGAAAGCAACTGGCTGAAAATGCGTCATATCAAGCACGATAAGCCGCATGGAACATCTGATTTTTATAAATAAATCTTGAGTGTCAAGATTTAATTTCAGGTTCTCGAACTGAGAAAAAGTCATGCTGCTGGAAACAGGGCTGAGCGACTGTCGATGAACTTTACTCGGAGTCACTTTCAAACAGCTTCAAAAATGATTCAAATGGCTCTGAGCACTATGGGACTTAACTTCTGAGGTCATCAGTCCCCTAGCACTTAGAACTACTTAAACCTAACTAACCTAAGGACATCACAAACATCCATCCCCGAGGCAGGATTCGAACCTGCAACCGTCGCGGTCGCGCGGTTCCAGACGGAAGCGCCTAGAACCGCTCGGCCACTTCAGCCGGCTCAAACAGCTTCCCCTGATGGAAAATTTTTCACAGAAGCAATGAGAAAAAGTGGCTTGCCTGTTGACTTTATTACTCCTTGCCGGCATCATGTCTTCTTAGATTTACAATGTATTCGTGGAAAATTTTCTAACAGTGACAAAAAATTTGACTAAACCATGAAAACATCAACATAATGAGACTGTCTCAATTTTTATTTTGAGTTTTTCAATTTTCCTTTTTCTTAGTGTCTGTTGACAATAAATAACAATTCTGTCTTTTGTGTGGGTTGCCAAATTGTATTTAAGGTCGTTCCTCCTCCCAAATCTTTTTTTAAGATAATAATTTTGAAACTCTTAATTTTTAGGTGCTTAAAACATCTGAAGAATAGATTTCTACATTGTGATAGAAAGTTTACAACTGCAAGGATCTGCTGCACCATGATTTATTCAAGAAATATATCATTAAAAGCTACAAACTTCAAATTTGCTCTCCTGAGAATGTTAAATTTTTGACATAGACTGCTTGGCAACCCGAGAAATACATGTACACACCATTTGTAATACAGTTCTGTGTGTCTGGTAAGAAGGCCATCAGAGTGCATTAGCAGTGTTTGTGTTTCGTTTTGTTACCAGGGCCGGTAGGATAGATAAGGGGCGAGAATAGCGTTATATCATGAGTGATATCTATGAAGAGCATCGAGATACTGCACACTCTTGTGAAACAGCGTTATCAGCAACTAACAGATTTGGAAAGGGCCTCTTTCTGGATCTCCATCTGGCCAGATAGTCGAATGGCACAACATGCAGATTTGAGGGGCATTCGGATGTGACAGTCACCTGATGTTGAGATGCATGAATCGCCGTATTGTGGCTCAAGCAGACCGTAACGCCTTCACATCTGATCCTGGCATCCGACAACAAGTAACATTCTGCTCATCCCACACCATTGGTGAGACACTTGCAGCAGCCGGACTACGCATCGATGTGTACGCTGCTGTTAACACTACAACACAAACGGCTACGTCTTGAGTGGTGCTTGCCTGGGAAGCATATACGACTGATGAATCGCTATTCTGCACAGCAGTGTTACTACTGGGGCTATGGTGTGGGAAGCCATCGGGTATGACTTCTCGGCAGGGCTGGTAGTGATTGGGGGAACTCTGACGGTACAACGTAGGCCTATGTTATAGAGTGAAGAGCCTAAGAAACTGGTACACCTGCCTAATATCGTGTAGGGACCCGAGTGCCGCAACACGACGTGCCGTGAACTCGACTACTGTCTTGAGTAGTGCTGGAGGGAACTGACATCAAGAATCCTGCAAGGCGGTCTATAAATCCGTGAGACTACGAGGGGGTGGAGACATCTTCTGAACAGCATGTTGCAATGCATCCCAGATATGTTCAATAATGTTCATGGCTGGGGAGTATGGTGGCCATCGGAAGTGTTTAAACCCAGAAGAGTATTCCTGGAGACAATCTGTAGCAATTCTGGACGTGTGGGGTGTCGCATTGTCCTGCTGGAATTGCCCAAGCCCGCACCAGTGCACAATGGACATGAATGGATGTAGGTGATCAGCAAGATGCTTACGTACTTGTCACCTGTCAGAGTCGTGTCTGATCGTATCAGGGGTCCCATATCACTTCAACTGCATACGCCCCACACCATTACAGAGCATCCACCAGCTTGAACAGTCCCTTGCTGACATGCAGGGTCCATGGATTCATGGGGTTGTCTCCATACCCGTATACGTCCATTAGCATGAGACAATCTGAAACGAGACTCGTCCGACCAGGCAACACGTTTCCAGTCATCAACAGTCCAATGTTAGTATTGATGATGATGTCGTGTGATTAGGGCCTCCCGTAGGGTAGACCGATCGTCGGGTACAAGTCTTTCGATTTAACGCCTCTTCGGCGACTTGCGCGTCGTTGGGGATGAGATGATGATGATTAGGACAACACAACACCCAGTCCGTGAGCGGAGAAAATCTGCGACCCAGCCGGGAATAGAACCCGGGTCTTTAGGATTGACATTCTGTCACGCTGACCACTCAGCTACCGGGGGCGGACAATGTTAGTATTGATAGGCTCAGGCGAAGCCTAAAGCCTTGTGTCGTGCAGTCATCAAGAGTACACGAGTGGGCCTTCGGCTCCGAAATCCCATATCGATGATGTTTCGTTGAATGGCTCGCAAGCTGACACTTGTTGATGGCTCAGCATCCAAATCTGCAACAATTTGCGGAAGGGTTGCACTTCTGTCACGTTGAACGATTTTCTTCAGTCGTTGTTGGTCGCGTTCTGGCAGAATGTTTTTCCGACTGCAGCTATGTCGGAGATTTGATGTTTTACCGGATTCCAGACATTCACGGTGCACTCGTGAAATGGTTGTAGGGGAAAATCGCCAATTCATCGTTACCTTGGGGATGCTGTATCCAATCGCTCGAGCGCCGACAAGAACACCACGTTCAAACTCACTTAAATCTCGATAACCTGTCAGTGTAGCATCACTTCGTTGTAACTGTGCTACAGCTCGTGTATAGATATACTTCGGCGAATACCGAGTTGGTTGTCGAGCAGACTTGATTTTGCACATTCATTCTCGATCAGTTCTGTCTGCACTTTTCTCATTTGTTTTTATGATATTGAAGCTCTAACTATACGTAATCTATTACCCAGCGTTCCAGCAATGGATTTCAAGCTGCAAGGCAAATACGTAACAGCATATCCCCTCCAGCACTATTGTTAACTGGAGCTCTGCTATCCCTGGTAAAAGATCGCTTCGTAAGTTGCTGAGAAGAACAGAGAGCTCTGTAATGTCCTGTCCTGATCATTACAGTTGAGGGACAAAAGTACGAGAAAAAATAAGGTACTCCAATAAGTATTTCTTCTTACACTGGTCATTCACCCATTGGCTCTATTACTCTGTGTAATTAACTATTTTTCGGAAAGAATTATAATTCTTCATTTGTTCAACTCGACAGTAGCGAAATCCTTTATACCGTTGTCAATATGCTTTCCACAGAAATTTCTCAGTTATTGAAAATAATGTCGTAGTCTTCAGTTAAATACCGTTACAATCCAACATGTCATAACCAGGTGCATATAACAGGATTTCAACTTAGGCGGAGGTGACATAACAACAATTTCTTGATGTCCTTTTAAGTGATTTTGCAAAGCTGTGAAATAATTGACAAAACAAAATTAGCATTCAGACTCATGAAATTCTAAGTATAAGTGAAACGAACTGTAATTTAAGAGAACGGAATTGTATGCTTGCCTGTCTGAAAGGGATCGGAGGCTCCAGTATCAGTAGAGTTGGTTACAGAAAGTAGTAATGTGGTACTGGTTCTGTGGTGTTTGATTTGAACTTGAGAAGACTGTCGTATCAAATGGACTCTGAATCTTGTCGTAGAAAAATAGTAGTAAAACACGAAATGGTGCACATTAACAATAACTAACAAGTATTCATTCAAGCATCACACAACACTGCACGAAATGATATGAAGCGGTTAGACTATAGGAATATAGATGTAATGTCGCGAAGGCAAGAGAAGCCTGTATCGCACTGAAGGAATAACGGAATTGTCTATTTTGTTGGTAGATGATACCATTTGCAAAGTATTTGTCCATGTTTTCGAGTGCCATTTCGTTGCATAATATCACCATCAAGCTAGTTTGTGGGATAGATGGAACAGATTGCCTGAAGGGTACATCGTGTTCTCAAAAAATCCAGTATGTTAGTTCATATTTGCATTCAAGTGGAGATGGGCTGCCCCGAGCCATCTCGCCTGTGCAAATATCAACCAGAACGACGCATTTCTCGATCGAATGCACCGCTGTCTTGCGTCCACATTCTCGCAGGATCTAATTGTGTAAGTAAAATACGAATATTTGTCGATTAGCTACTCGTACATGTCAAGCCTGCAGTATACAGTCCATTTAAGAAGTTTAAGACACGACTTTAATAAAGACGAAAACAGAAATTTATTTCTGGACGCACTTAACAGTCTTCTCGAAAGAAAGAAGCAATCAGGTTTTTACTAAGCCAGGAATGATTTGTATCACATTACGATACAATTATCGTTTAACTATGAAAATTAATTTAAATAGCGACTTCTTTTGCATCTGCATCTGACTAGCAGTTTGTGAAATTTCGTATGGCAAAATATCTGCTTCAGTGAAACACCCTTGCAGCGCATATTCATCACGAATAGAAAGCTGACTAATGAACCACCAGAATTAGCTCTGCTACATGAATATCGATGTCGGACTTCTTGTTACCAGGGTGATGCCATGGAGTACTTTCGTTCTTTCTGGTAGGTATGATGACCACGTAGAGTTGTCGGATCAGACTCTAATGCTGTTCGCATCATCAGATTCGCTGTACCGACAAGATTGACATTTGAAGACAGGTAAGTAGACCTTTACATAAATGAGTTTTACTAATAAGTTGATATCAGTTTTGAGAATTGCTGTAACGGTGTTTCAAAATCTTCAGGTTGTCTACTATAATATAATGAAGATTCCATCTTCAGCTATGGAAGATAATTTATCATAGTTCAAAGAACATACAGTACAGCAAGTCACTGTGAAAATAACACTGTCTGTGAAAACTGAAGAAGCAGGAAAAAATATAGTGGTTTAACGTCCCGACGACAGCAACCTCGTTAAAGATGGAGTACAAACTCGGATTGGACAGTGATGGGGAGTCGTACGGCAATAGCGCACTTTGTTTACAGTTGTGTCGCCAATGTTTTTCTTGGTCATCCTAGTGACATCCATTCTTGCTAAATGTCCGTGGAATTCCGATCGTCTTTTCCGTGCAACTGACGTGAAACGTTCAGTCCTCGAGTACAGTTCTTCAGAGCTTTTGCGCATCCAGATACCATCTTGAATCTTGGCTCCAAATATTTTCCTGAGTACTTGCCTTTCCATTTTCTCCATATCCTTGATGTTTATGGTTAATGATGATGTTTCAGTTGCGTAGAGGGCTTCTGGAAGAGTAATTGAATGATAGTGGTGAAGTTTGGCTAGGGTGGATAGGGATTTCTTATTGTATGTGTTCCAGGTCATTGTATAAGCTTTACGTAAGTTTTCTGCTAGTGTTTTTTCAGCTACGTTTCCGTTGCCAGTGTTGCTGATCATTGTACCTAAGTACTAGAAGTAATTAACTTGTTTGATGTCACCATATTTTGTTGGAAGTGGTTCTTTATTATTTACCACAAATACGTAATCACCAAAATTCTACCTCATCGGGAAATTTTTCTTTGTCAGCTGTTTTATATTCCACTAAATGAAAGTGTATCTCAAATACTTCATTGCCTCACCAGTAAATTTCATCTCTCTTTGTTCTACTTCACCAAAAATCTTTATATCGGTTTTCATTTCTCTCAGTCTCTCTGTAATGGTTACTTGTGCGGAACATCAACATTATATCACAAACGGGAATGGGAAAAGGGGGGGGGGTAGAAAAAATACTCTAGATATAAATTATATTTACATTTTCACACAATAAAATGCATTTTCACTCATATACCAAAATCACAGTTAACTTGTAATCCCACGTTTCCAGTCTGAGTGCAGATAGATTTCTATCATGAAAAACATTAATTTTTTTTATTGTTTAACAACAATGCACATTCTACTCACTGATGTTATCTGAGAAATCTCGTGACAATCACTGTTCCGACAACTTCACATTTAACTAATCGGTCACTTCTTCGTATTTGCAAGGCATATTTTCGATCGGATGCAAGAAGTGAGGGACAACTCCTCTCCTGATTATTATACCCCTCATACTCTGGCAACATGCCTATGATTCACTTCACTTTATCCAAGCCCTCCATGAAGACGCGTCACTCAACTGGAACAATTGAGCGCATACCATTTAATGTCGTCTCCAGAGGTACACCAACTGCGCCCATACTGTGTTTTGGAAATTTTTTCATAAGCTTTTGTGCTGACGTTATATCCAACTCACAGTAGGGCGTTGGCCACTGTGGAGTAAACTCACCAGTTGAAACCATGCTATTTCAAGAAACATCCAACACCTTAAATGCAGTTTTCTTCAGAAAGAATAGATTGACTGGTGTAGAATTGTTGACGATCAATGAGAATGTGGTACATGATTCTGAAAAAAAGGTCATAGGGAAGACGAGTTTCACGCTACAGGAAATGGCTGTTTTCTCGAATTATAACAAGTAACTGACAAGCAAAAATGCAAGTTTTATTAGTAGTAGCACACGTTAGACTTACAGTTTTTTAATTCGATGACACATAGAGGACAGCTGTAGCAGCAGTAACTTTAGTGACTTATTTTCTACTAGTAGTTATCTCATATTTGTACTTATTTTCCCATCCAGTTAGCAATAGTTGACACCTTTCAACAAGAAAAGTACTTAGTCAATGAGTCAGTACATTTAAAATCTCTAAACATGCTACATATCACCGACTGGATAAAAATGCATGTGTCCTTTTTTCAGAAAAAAGCTGAGTCTTGCAAAAAAGGCGTTGTTGGCTAGCTGAGACTTGCTGCTGCCTAATCGGCATGTGTGACGTATTAAGCCAAACCGAGAGTCAATGTAGTGTCTAAAACAGCAGAGAGACATCAAGCATTATTTCGTTACGTCAACCTACATTCATAGTGTAATAAATAATGGAAAATTATTAGAGCATTTAACAAATCATTCGGTAAACACTTGGGTTTTGAACGTGACTCCTTGCCCGAGGCGAGGCACGGTGTAACGAGGCGACAAAATATCATGCAGCATGCCAACACACATAACCTGAGCTCTACGTCTGTCAACTCTCTCGTTTCAAAGGCATCGCACGTGTTCGACTTGAGTTGTCTTCCGAGCTGCCGTAAACGTTTATCGCGAGCACCTTATTGTGTATGCAGATGTATCTCATATAGTTTTGAAATTCAGAGAAAATCTGTATTTGTGTCGCACACTGCATATAGCATTATCTGCGACACACATCGATTTCCTGTCTTTCACAACAAATTTTCCGTGTTACCCCTTACGAGAGTTACAAATGACAGTCTTAAAGACGGAGAAAATACAATGCTCAAACAACATTGAATTGTTTTTGTATAAATGTTATGTACTGTCGTGCTGGGAGACAAATGTTGCCAAATTCTGTCACTGAGTGACAGCTGAATAGTCTTCATTAGAAAGTCGCGAATTATTAGACTCTTTGAGACGAGACAGAGATACTCATCAGTTACTGAGTTGATAATTTCGACGTGAGAAGTTACTGTGATACTGAACTGTAGAAAACATATCTTATTTGTTTGATAAGCAGCAGTGCGACAGAAATACGCATGAAGATAAAAAATCGAGGACTTTTAAAATGTTCAAATGGTTCAAATGACTCTGATCACTATGAGACTTAACATCTGTGGTCATCAGTCCCCTAGAACTTAGAACTACTTAAACCTATCTAACCTAAGGACATCACACACATCCATGCCCGAGACAGGATTCGAGCCTGCGACCGTTCCAGTCGCTCGGTTCTGGACTGAAGCGCCGAGAACGGCTTGGCCACCGCGTCGGCTTTTAAAATGCTCTGAGCTGTATTAATTTCAGTTAACAAAACTTGCTTGTTGACAACGGAAACCTCTCGATGTCGTGGACTTGTAAGCGATCCTAAATTTTAAATGGTGGAGCAAATACAGATTACCAGCGACATAAAACCTGCAAAATTAGGGAGTGAATAGAATGTACGAGATTATCGGAAGCAGTGTATAAGCGTTGTATTAATCTCACTCCAAATGGGGAATTATTCATAAGGTACTTCTCGCTCCATTTGCTTGGTTTTATCATCGTAAGTTTCACTCAGAAATAGAGAGACTCTCAACATGTCTTCAAATCCGTTAACGTAGACTTATTGTGAGGTTCCATGAGGCTTCAGAGTGTGTGATTCCCGTGCGTGGTGTTGATCAGTACTTGGATTTTTGTGGTACTTATGTATGGAAAGCGACTTTGACGTACTTCGATTTTCATCATCTAGAGTTTAGCTCTTAGCACAGTAAACAGTATTATACAAAACTCACGTAACCATCGTAATTCAATATTACCAGCATGAATAGTAAACTAAACTCGCTCGATAGATGTTACTAGTGGACACTGCTACATCTACATGATTTCATTACTTTATAGCTTCAACACTATCTTGCACACAAATCAGTTTTCTCCTAATTAACACAGAATTTTGGTGCAAATTTTCCTCGTTAGCATTTACGAGAGCTACAAATGACAACTTTAGAAGACAGAAAAATACAATGTACGGGAGAACAAACAGCGTTGCAAATTCCTAAAAAGAACGTAATACACACGTTCACGCATTTTCTCTGTAAAAAACTCGTTTATCGCTATTCATTCAATACTTATAATTGTCCACATATTTCGGGCGTAGAACTTACTGTGGAAAACAACAGACAAAATAGTCGCTGAATGCAGTTTTCTATTCTGTGTTATTGCATTAGTTTTGTATAGGAACTATGCGTCTGTTTTGATTGAAAAAGATCTCTGTGCTTACCTTCCGGGCATGGAATCGTTTTTGAGGAAAATGTGAGCTGCAGAAATGCAGGTCTGTCTACATCAAACTTTAAAAACATTTCAAAATATTTGGTGTGTATTCGATGTTAAACTAGAATTCATTACGGAACGCATCGCTCATGTCGCTGAGTCTTCATACCCACAGAGAACAGCAGCACCTCAGAGAGAGTTATTTTGAATTTTTGGAATTATCTAACCTCTCTCTCACAATTCTGTACTCCAGGGAGCTATACATCATGCAAGGTAGATAGCGAAAGTTATTTATTGGTTGAAAACGTATATGTTCTATGATACGTCACCATGACAACAATAAAGTAATCTAGAGCACTACTGCATATCTAACGTACAGCATAAAGTAAACCGATAACTAGCAAAGTAAACAATGACAAAATCGCAAAAACAAACAAAAAAAAAAAAAAAAAACAGTTCACCACACATTCTGGAATTCATTTAGAATAGCAATGTGATTCGAATTCCTACCACTAGCACTCTGCAAAATGTCATCACCTTCCAGTGTTACACGGTGGAAAACTGCATTCCCTCTGTAATATATGTTATGATGTTGTTACCTCGATCTATTAACCATTACACAAAGAGGAAATTTACCGTGGTGTATAAATCAGAGAGATGTTGATGAGGCGGATGTGAAAATATTTCTCCCAATTTTTTGGTGTTGTATACACACATGTGTGGTGAATATTAGTTATGGGGCAGGACAATAGATGACGTATATGTGGAAATATCTGACCACTATTACCCAGCATATTATTAGGTGCGGAATGAAGGTAAGTGGAGAATGTTAGTCAGTGGTCAATGATGGTCAGTGGTCAATAATGGTCAGTGGTCAGTGTTGGTCGGTGGTCAATTTTGGTCCGTGGTCAATCATGGTCAGTGGTCATTGATTGTCAGTGGTCAATGATGAAGATCATTAGTCAATGATGTGACTGAACTGGTCAGTGGTCATTAACGGCAGAAGAATGTTCTACATTTACATCTGCTTCTAGATAGAAACTCCGCAAGACACTGTACGCTGCGTGGCGAAGTTCCCTGTACCACTACTACTCATTTCCTTTCCTGTTCCACTCGCAAATAGAGCGAGGGAAAAACGACTGTTTATATGCCTCCTTATTAATTCTAATTTCTCGAATCTTTTCTTCGTGGTTCTTACGCGTAGTGTATGTTGACGGCAAAAGAACAGTTCGGCAGTCAGTTTCAAATACCCGTTCTCTAAATTTTCTCAATAGTATTTCTCGAAAAGAACGTGTCCTTCTCTCCAGGGATATCCATGAGCGCTCCCGAAGCATGTCCGCAACACTTACGTGTTGTTCGAACCTACCGGTAGCAAATCTAGCAGCCTGCCTCTTAAATGCATCGATGTCTTCCTTCAATCGGACCTGGTGCGGATCCCAAACTATCGAGCAGTACTCAGGAACAGGTCGCACTAGCGTCCTATATGCGGTCTCCTATACAGATGAACCACTCTTTCCTAAAATTCTTCCAATAAACCGAAGCTGACCATTCACAACGAATGCTGGATCAGTTAAAGTCAACTCAGCAGTGATCTTCTGTATTTAACAGGCACAGTGTGAGCTGTCATATAAGTTTTAGCTTGCATTTCAATCGAGTAACAGTGTTTCAAGCCATAGTAAACAACAAAATTAATTGTCTTCGACTAATATACTATTGATTATACGACATCATGGTAAATACTACTTTGAAGCCGGCCGGTGTGGCCGAGCGGTTCTAGGCGCTTCAGTCTGGAACCGCGCGACCGCTACGGTCGCAGGTTCGAATCCTGCCTCGAGCTTGGGTGTGTGTGATATCCCTAGGTTAGTTAGGCTTAAGTAGTTCTAAGTTCTAGGGGACTGATGACCTCAGATATTAAGTCCCATAGTGCTCAGAGCCATTTAAACCATTTGAACTACTTTGAATCACGTAGTTGTTGAATGAAAGCATGCATTTGGTGTAGTGGCATTCACCCCATAATTTCCCTAACAGTATCCATCTTCTTTATGCTTCAGATGATTACAAAATGTATAAGGAAGACAGAGAAAATTAAATGGACGGCAGAATACCTGAAAAAAAAAAGACGAAACAAGCTACTGCGGCAGGTTTGTCGATCACATAGGCTACTGAAAATTTTAAAATGCCCATAGCACACTGAAAGACAGATTAAAAAGTGGAAAGCCGGCCATTGGTCCGAGCGGTTCTAGGCACTTTAGTCCGGAATCGCGCTGCTGCTACGGTCGCAGGTTCGAATCCAGCCGTGGGCATGGATGTCTGTGCAGTCCTTAGGTTAGTTAGATTTAAGTAGTTCTAAGTCTAGGAGACTGATGACCTCAGATGTTAAGTCCCATAGTGCTCGGAGCCATTTGATTTGAAAGAGTGGAAATGAATCATACCCAAAGGTAAGCTCTACTTTGTATCACATAGTTCTATGTCAGCGATTTCTGCGCAAACAGTATCTCCACGGACGCTACACCATAATTACTTTACCACGCAAACATTGGGGCTACACTCGTCTGGTATGAGACGTTCCCGAGGGGTCCACTGGAGCCCGAACAGCGCAATAACCCTGGATTCGGTGTGGGGCGGCGGTGAATTGGGTGTAGTGCTGTGGCCTGTTGTGGGGGTGTGAACCACTGAGGGCTATGGCGGGACGAAGCCTCTCCGTAGTTTCTAGGTCCCCAGTTCAATACACAATACCCGCAATCACATTGTTGCCGAATAAACCCATATGGATTTCTGAAAATAACCTTATACATTTTTATTTTTCAGATTGGTACAGAATGGATTGCAGAATAGGGAATATAAAAGCATGGAGATTCTGGCATGCATTTCGGGCTATTGGGATAGTTTTATTAAGGAAACAATTGAAATTAAATTAGCCAGAACCCTTGTAAATAGGGATAGAGGTTTTTACTTAAATTCTGAGTAGAATCCTGCTCTCTCCGTTGCCAAAAAACAAAGGGATAGAGTTAATGTTACCTCACGCGTTGTTTAGTAATTTTCACTACCGATCAGTTCTGGTGTCCGTCATCTATGGTTTGTGTGGTGATGCTAGTGTTTACAATGTGTGTGTGTGTGTGTGTGTGTGTGTGTGTGTGTGTGTGTATCATCTTTCCGGAACTGCTCTGCAAACCTAGGCTATCGATTAATGTCAGAAACCCAGAGAGAGGCTAAGCAGTCCATATAAAATCAGTGAGCTGCAGAGTTCCTAATGGACACTTGACGATATTTCAGGCTTTCTCAGTAAAACTGGTATCTCACGAATATTCTGTCTACATACCAGCTGGAACTTAACTCGGTCCCATATAAGTGGCAGGAAAAATTGTTCCGTTGCAAAACGCCATGTTCAATGAAAAGTAAATTAAATTAGGATTTAATTTCATGACGAATACAATGTCACCAGCTTGAAAAAGAGAAGTATGGGGCAAGTAATCACCTGCAATTTTTTTACGCCTGCAGCCGGGTATTTTCATTAAGTATTTCACGGAAATCACGTAAATATTTAGTGCGATAGTCGAACAGCTAGGTGAACGCCAGTATTTTTGAAAGTGAGTTCAGTGCCTTCCTCATTGCGTCACCGTGTCATAAGGTAAATATTAACCATGAAGACAAGTATACTGCCTGATTAAAAAAAAGTGAATCTACAGTAGTGGAGGAGGAACTGAAACGAAACTGCACTGATTCAGAAGGTATCTGATATTACTGCTGTTGTTGTTGTTGTCTTCAGTCCTGAGACTGGTTTGATGCAGCTATCCACGCTACTCTATCCTGTGCAAGCTGCTTCATCTCCCAGTACCTACTGCAACCTACATCCTTCTGAATCGGCTTAGTGTGCTCATCTCTCGGTCTGCCTCTACGATTTTACCCTCCACGCTGCCCTCCAATGCTAAATTTGTGATCCCTTGATGCCTCAAAACATGTCCTACCAACTGATCCCTTCTTCTAGTCAAGTTGTGCCACAAACTTCTCTTCTCCCCAATCCTATTCAATACCTCCTCATTAGTTACGTGATCTATCCACCTTATCTTCAGTATTCTTCTGTAGCACCACATTTCGAAAGCTTCTATTCTCTTCTTGTCCAAACTAGTTATCGTCCATGTTTCACTTCCATACATGGCTACACTCCAAACAAATACTTTCAGAAACGACTTCCTGATACATAAATCTATATTCGATGTTAACAAATTTCTCTTCTTCAGAAACGCTTTCCTTGCCATTGCCAGTCTACATTTTATATCCTCTCTACTTCGACCATCATCAGTTATTTTACTTCCTAAATAGCAAAACTCCTTTACTACTTTAAGTGTGTCATTTCCTAATCTAATTCCCTCAGCATCACCCGATTTAATTTGACTACATTCCATTATCCTCGTTTTGCTTTTGTTAATGTTCATCTTATATCCTCCTTTCAAGACACTGTCCATTCCGTTCAACTGCTCTTCCAAGTCCTTTGCCGTCTCTGACAGAATTACAATGTCATCGGCGAACCTCAAAGTTTTTACTTCGTCTCCATGAATTTTAATACCTACTCCAAATTTTTCTTTTGTTTCCTTTACTGCTTGCTCAATATACAGATTGAATAACATCGGGGAGAGGCTACAACCCTGTCTCACTCCTTTCCCAACCACTGCTTCCCTTTCATGCCCCTCTACTCTTATGACTGCCATCTGGTTTCTGTACAAATTATAAATAGCCTTTCGCTCCCTGTATTTTACCCCTGCCACCTTTAGAATTTGAAAAAGAGTATTCCAGTCAACATTGTCAAAAGCTTTCTCTAAGTCTACAAATGCTAGAAACGTAGGTTTGCCTTTTCTTAATCTTTCTTCTAAGATAAGTCGTAAGGTCAGTATTGCCTCACGTGTTCCAACATTTCGACGGAATCCAAACTGATCCTCCCAGAGGTCTGCATCTACCAGTTTTTCCATTCGTCTGTAAAGAATTCGCGTTAGTATTTTGCAGCCGTGGCTTATTAAACTGATAGTTCGGTAATTTTCACATCTGTCAGCACCTGCTTTCTTTGGGATTGGAATTATTATATTCTTCTTGAAGTCTGAGGGTATTTCGCCTGTCTCATACATCTTGCTCACCAGCTGGTAGAGTTTTGACAGGACTGGTTGTCCCAAGGCCGTCAGTAGTTCTAATGGAATGTTGTCTACTCCGGGGGCCTTGTTTCGACTCAGGTCTTTCAGTGCTCTGTCAAACTCTTCACGCAGTATCGTATCTCCCATTTCGTCTTCATCTACATCCTCTTCCATTTCCATAATATTGTCCTCAAGTACCTCGCCCTTGTATAAGCCTTCTATATACTCCTTCCACCTTTCTGCCTTCCCTTCTTTGCTTAGAACTGGGTTTCCATCTGAGCTCTTGATATTCATACACGTGGTTCTCTTCTCTCCAAAGGTCTCTTTAATTTTCCTGTAGGCAGTATCTATCTTACCCCTAGTGAGATAAGCTTCTACATCCTTACATTTGTCCTCTAGCCATCCCTGATTAGCCGTTTTGCACTTTCTGTCGATCTCGTTTTTGAGACGTTTGTATTCCTTTTTGCCTGCTTCATTTACTGCGTTTTTATATTTTCTCCTTTCATCAATTAAATTCAATATTTCTTCTGTTACCCAAGGGTTTCTAGCAGCCCTCGTCTTTGTACCTACTTTATCCTCTGCTGCCTTCACTACTACATCCCTCAGAGCTACCCATTCTTCTTCTACTGTATTTCTTTCCCCTATTCCTGTCAATTGTTCCCTTATGCTCTCCCTGAAACTCTGTACAACCTCTGGTTCTTTCAGTTTATCCAGGTCCCATCTCCTTAATTTCCCACATTTTTGCAGTTTCTTCAGTTTTAATCTACAGATTGTGGTCAGAGTCCACATCTGCCCCTGGAAATGTCTTACAACTTAAAACCTGGTTCCTAAATCTCTGTCTTACCATTATATAATCTATCTGATACCTTTTAGTATCTCCAGGGTTCTTCCACGTATACAACCTTCTTTCATGATTCTTAAACCAAGTGTTAGCTATGATTAAGTTGTGCTCTGTGCAAAATTCTACTAGGCGGCTTCCTTTTTCATTTCTTAGCCCCAATCCATATTCACCTACTATGTTTCCTTCTCTCCCTTTTCCTACACTCGAATTCCAGTCACCCATTACTATTAAATTTTCGTCTCCCTTCACTATCTGAATAATTTCTTTTATTTCATCGTACATTTCTTCAATTTCTTCATCATCTGCAGAGCAAGTTGGCATATAAACTTGTACTACTGTAGTAGCCATGGGCTTTGTGTCTATCTTGGCCACAATAATGCGTTCACTATGCTGTTTGTAGTAGCTTACCCGCATTCCTATTTTCCTATTCATTATTAAACCTACTCCGGCATTACCCCTATTTGATTTTGTGTTTATAACCCTGTGTTCACCTGACCAGAAGTCTCGTTCCTCCTGCCACCGAACTTCACTAATTCCCACTATATCTAACTTTAACCTATCCATTTCCCTTTTTACATTTTCTAACCTACCTGCCCGATTAAGGGATCTGACATTCCACGCTCCGATCCGTAGAACGCCAGTTTTCTTTCTCCTGATAACGACATCCTCCTGAGTAGTCCCCGCCCGGAGATCCGAATGGGGGACTATTTTACCTCCGGAATATTTTACCCAAGAGGATGCCATCATCATTTAATCATACAGTAAAGCTGCATGTCCTCGGGAAAAATTACGGCTGTAGTTTCCCCTTGCTTTCAGCCGTTCGCAGTACCAGCACAGCAAGGCCGTTTTGGTTAATGTTGCAAGGCCAGATCAGTCAATCATCCAGACTGTTGCCCCTGCAACTACTGAAAAGGCTGCTGCCCCTCTTCAGGAACCACACGTTTGTCTGGCCTCTCAACAGATACCCCTCCGTTGTGGTTGCACCTACGGTACGGCCATCTGTATCGCTGAGGCACGCAAGCCTCCCCGCCAACGGCAAGGTGCATGGTTCATGGAGTAGTGGAGGAGGAACTGAAACGAAACTGCACTGATTCAGAAGGTATCTGATATTACTGCTGTGATTACAAAATCGAGGCCGGCCGCTGTGGACGAGCGGTTCTAGGCGCTTCAGTCTGGAACCACGGGACCGCTACGGTCACAGGTTCGAATACTGCCTCGGGCATGGATGTGTGTGATGTCCTTCGGTTAGTCAGGTTTAAGTAGTTCTAAGCTCTAGGGCACTGATGACCTCAGATGTTAAGTCCCATAGTGCTCAGACCCATCTGAACAAAATCGAGTCAAATCTACAAAGAACTTCACTGTATGAACCCACTTGTTAGAATCACGCTGCATCCCCTCTGGCTTGTATGTCAGCACTGACTCTGTCGAGAACGGTGTCATAAAGCCGTTAATACTCTCCTGAGGCAATATTTGGCCCACAACTGTTGTAACTGGTCCTTGGTATCCTGGATACTGGAGCTGTCCCACACATGTTCTGTCGGGGACAGAGCTGGGTATTTAGCTGGCTGCAGGTATAATTCAGCATCACACACATAGTTCATACAGGCACGTTCCGTATGTGGGTGAGCATAGCCTTTTTCAAAAATGGCACAACGATACTGGCACGTGAGAGGTAACACATGAGGACGCAAGATGTGCTTAACGTACCCTTGTCCTGTCACAGCTCCCTCAGTTACTCTCAGCTCTGGCCTAAAGTCATACCCGGCGGCTCCCCAAACCATGGCGCCATTTGCGAAATGGGACATCTCTTCAGTCTGATGGTCATTCGGTGAGTGCAGAAACGCTATTCATTGCTGAAAACAATAAGACGTCATTTATCAGCAGTCCATACTTCCCGGCCACGCCACCACTCTAGACGCAGTCATTTGTGATGTGGTGATAAAGACAGCTTACGCCTGGGACGGTAATTCTCTAGTCTGGCTACTGCCAGTGTCAGACTAATGGTGCTTCATGAGACAGAATCCATTACTTGTTCTGATGGCAGACGTTTGGTGTACAATAAGACCATCCTCCCTTGTGGTAGTCAAAATTTGGCGACTGCAAACTTCACAATAAATATGACAGCCCCTGCGCTCCGAAGCAGTCCAGCACGGGGTTACTGTTAAATCTGGATGCCCCACAAGTCTGAATATTTTACGAATTGGCCAGATGGCCAAATGGAGATCTACAATGAGCGCCGTTTCAAATTCTATCAGGTGGTGATAACGCTCTCTGAGACGAATACGCGGCATCTACATGTCCTTCACAGTGATCACTGAATATCTTACGTTGTTCATGTCCGTTGTATAGCGTACCAGCCCTATTAACAACTCTAAATACGAACGATACTAATGCACTTTGGTGCCGTTCTACCTGTCACAGAGAACTGAAACTCTAATTATTTATAAACCCGCCGAGGCGAGTAGGGACAACTAGATGTTCGTCCCCACAACATAAACCAGTCTCAACCGCCAAGGGTCGAGTAGGTGATCTCCTGGAAGAAGGTGTATGCAGACACGAAAGTGATTCATCTGTCGCTTCAGTCCGGAAGCGCGCGGCTGCTACGGTCGTAGGTTCGAATCCTGCCTCGGGCATGGATGTGTGTGATGTCCTTAGGTTAGTTAGGTTTAAGTAATTCTAAGTCTTGGGGACTGATGACCTCAGATGTTAAGTCCCATAGTGCTTAGAGCCATTTGAACCATTCATCTGGCCAAGAAACCCAGTTCTATTGTTCCACAATCCCTGAGCCAGTCTCGATATTACCGTGATCCCAGCAATGGTAACTGATCGAATAGTAGATCATAAAGATAACACATTCGATCGTTATTGATGATGTAATATATCATCAATTCATCAATGTTACACATTCGCTTTACAGCCCGACTTGATGCAAAATGTGATGGAAGGTAGCCACTGAAACTCTTGGGCATACCTAGAATTCTCAAGTGTTGACGGTTACGCCACATATTACTACAGTGACTGTTTTACAGCATCGGTTTTAATCCTACATCAAATGCTTCGCCAATTCCGGTGTAATTCTTCCCTTTTCGACACATACCAACGACTGCAGCGCGTGAACAACGGATGCGCGTCGCCGTTCTGTAGCACTAACAATCAGCCGCAGTAACCTTTCTCTATTTTCTATATGCAACACAAACCGAATGATTTTTTCTGCAATGCACTATGACTATTACATACATCCTGAATCACGTCACGAGTCCCTTCATGTAATCTGCGTGTATTCATTGCGCAATTTAAAGAGTGGTGGCAGTGTTGTGGATGGTCGGTATAGTCATGCATACGGCTTACTGATTCTAAGCTTCAGAGGCGTGTGCTGTAACATCTTTTCGATCACAGCCGCAAAACAGAGATATACAGTTTATTCCAGGCGTGACTTTAAGCTTGATTGGAGAACTATTTCTCAAAATTTTGTTATATCCTCTTCGAGATATACTCCAAAATTTAGCGTCGTGAGTTAAGCACTGAGCGAGATGGATCAGTATCTAACGCACTGTACGGTCATGTTCTACATCGTACTAAAGTTGGTTAAGCTCAGTCAGAGGAAAGGCCGACTACTCCGTAAGTTGACCTTCCACTCAAGGTGTTGAGATGAATAGGCTGAACTTAACAAAAGTGCGTCAAAGTGCGTAGTGGGCGCCGGAAGTCGAACTTACGAGCAGTTATAAATAGCGGCATAAGACAATAGTTCACAGTCTGTTTGGAGCGCAGACAGAGAGGACACATAACTCGCAGCAGCAGACGAACATGACAACGCCGGTCGTCGGAATATTGTACACTACTGCCGTAGTTCAGGTTACCGAACATTATCATGAATCATTTAAAGTGCATGCCGAAACAGTTCCTTTAGTAAGACCGCTGTCAATTTTTTCTTCGATTGTTCCTTACTGAGCAAGTACTGCGGCTCTGAGGTTGAAGCTGTCGACAATGCTAAACTTACTGTTGTTCTTCTTTCGAATACGTGACTCAGTTTTCCCTTATTTTTTATCTACTGGTATGAGTTTGCAGCTCAGGAAGCTTACTGATATCACGCCACGTTTTTTCCATAAGTTATGTTGTTGTTGTGCAGAAAGCCGAAAAACCTATGTTGTGACAAGTCCATATATAAATGTTAATTATGTAAACTATACTGACTGTATTCTGTGGCGTAAGTTGAAACATCTGTCAGCTACGAGCACGAGCAGGTCCATTAGCGCTCCCCCTAGCATCAGGACAAGCTTTTAAGTGGTGACGTCTAAATTCACGTGTGTAGCACGCTAGGCTATCGCTTCTCCAGAAACTACCGACCGTAACTCACATACGGGCTGCAGTAGCTCAGCCAGTAATGGGGAGGTAGGAAACAGCGTCCCATGCATTACTGACACCATCTCCTAAATAAAGTTGCCGGTATATTATAAAATTATCCATTTGGACGTAGCATAGCGCAGAATTAAAATCAACATAACTCCTTCCAGTTAAAACAAGAATGTACAGATAGCCTACGTCACTGAGGATAAGTAATGATGAAAGAGGCACCCCCTTCACAAGTCCGAGTTGCTGTTTACCTTTTTGTATACAAACCAGTTAAGACAAATTAAAAAAAAAACGAAAAACAAACATTTCTGAAGCGTTTAAGTTGAACAGCAGTGCGACAGAAATACGCATGAATACCAAAAAGGGAGGACTTTTAAAATGTTCAAATGGTTTAAGTGGCTCTGAGGACTATGAGACTTAACATCTGAGGTCATCAGTCCCCTAGAACTTAGAACTACTTAAACCTATCTAACCTAAGGACATCACACACATCCATGCCGGAGGCAGGATTCGAACCTGCGACCGTCGCGGACGCGCGGTTCCAGACTGTAGCGTCTAGAACCGCTCGGTCACGAACTCTGAATCATACCACTGATTGTAATGTATGAAATGTACGACAAGTAATTCGTTACTTTTGTCGTCACTGACTTAACGCAACTGTTCATAAATTATCAGAATGGCGGAACGCGTGATCTGTCTCAACAGAGACACAAACCGAGTAAGACGACACCGTGACTACGACACTCATCTCGTACTCGAAACGGTGGCGTCAGACACCTTTGTGGCCTTCTTGATTTGGGTTCATCTGGGTTCCGTAAATCACTACCAACTGAAAGATAGCTGATTACATTTCTCCAAGAATAAAACAGCTGACCGGTTATAGTTACTGCCTTTTAGTTTTTGTGAGGTTTAAGTATAAATGTTGTGCAATAATGAAATTCAAGTTTCAAATAGCTCTACTGAATAATATTGTTTATATGATTTTTAAAGTAATAGAGTTATGTTTAGTTTGGACTAGCGAGAGGTCATGAAATTCTTTGACCTGGAAGGTTTATCGCCAGGTGAAAGTCATTTAAACGTAAGACATGGTCGACTGAATTCAAACTACGATTCTTTTATTCGATTGAAAAGGAACGGGAACTGCATTTTAACTCAGGTTCCTCATAAAAGTGATAATTCGCATAATGCTGTGCGTCTTCCCCTGCATCATTATACACGTTTACTCTGCCATTCACAGTTAAGTGTTTGATAGAAAATTAACAGAACCACTTTAGGGCTATTTCTCAGTTCTGGCACTAGCGGATAGCACCTGAGAAAACTAAACTTCTAAATTGTTCCCTGCGAGTTTTCGTTAAAATGATTCAAATGGCGCTGAGCACTATGGGACTTAACATCTGAGGCCATCAGTCCCCTATAACTTAGAACTACTTAAACCTAACTAACCTAAGGACACCACACACATCCATGCCCGAGGCAGGATTCGAACCTGCGACCGTAGCAGCCGCATGGTTCCGGACTGAAGCACCTAGAAACGTTCGGCCACCGAGGCCGGCCGTGCGAGTTTTGATTTCTCTTATTTTATTACAACGGCCATTTCTCCATATGTAGGTAGGAGTCAACAATTATAGGAATTGTAGTAAGGAAGATGAATGGTCGGTTACGGTTTATTGGGAGGATTTTAAGAAAGTGTGTTTCATCTCTAAAGGAAAGTGCATTTAGAACGTAAGTGCGACCTATTCTTGAGTATTGCTCGAGTGTTTGGGATCCGCACCAAGTCGTATTAAAGGAAGACATCGAAGCAATTAAGCAGCGGGTTTCTAGATTTATTACTGGTAGGTTCGGACGGAGATGCTTCGGAAATTCAAGTGGGAATCCCTGGAGGGAAGGCGACGTTCTTTTCGAGGAACAGTACTGAGAAAATTTAGACAACTGGCATTTGAAGCTGACTGCAAGACGATCTACTTCCGCCAACGTACATCTCGTGTAAGGACCATGAAGATAATGTAAGAGAAATTAGGGCTCTTAATGGGACATATAGACAGTCGTTTTTCTCTCTCTCTGTTTGTGAGTGGAACAGAAAAAGGATAGTAATGGTTCGGGTTGCCCTCCGTCACGCACGTACACTGGCTTACGGAGTATGTATGTAGATGAAAATGTAGAAAAACATGTCTTGTAACCCGGAGGATAAATTAGATGACTGTAATTTCGTGTTTCAATGATTTGCAACCCAACTCGTTTATCATATACGTTACACTCTCTGCACAATTTTGTGATAATACAAAACGAGCTTTACTTCTTTGAACTTTTTAGATGTCGTCTGTCGATAGTTCCCAACAAAAATCCTATTCCGGACGGAAAAGCAGCTGAAGAGGACGGACAAGCGAAGTATAGGCAGTCTCTTCAGGATTATACAAAACGAGCTGCTATTCATTGCACTTTTACTCTTTCCTCCGTCAATACAAATTCTCATTGTCGTTATACCATTATGCAGCTGATGGTTGTTCATATTCGCAATTACACATACATTTCATAACGGCTGTAGTCGCCGCAGTGCCTGTTCCTTCGGACATACATGCATGACCGAAGGAACATTGCATTGTAATTCGGAATAACACAGGAACTGCCATATCGTAAGACTGTTGTTTCTTATCCATACAGTACTTTTAACCGCAAGTGTAGTTTTTGTTACGGAAGTGGTAGAGTTTCGACTATATGCAGTAAGTCTCAAAGAAGGTGACATGGGGAAATCTAATACTATCATTAATAGCCATTTTCCATTAACTAAACTAAACTAAACTAAACTCCGTCCGAACAGACCATGAAGACCCAACAGTACCGACCGGCTGTCGCGTCATCCTCAGCCCACAGGCGTCAATGGATGCGAATGTGGAGGGGCATATGGTTAGAGTACCGCTCTCCCGGCCGTATATCAGTTGACGAGGCCGATTTTCCATTATCAGCATACATTTTGACATGTCTTTTTGCTTGGAATAATGTATTTTTTCAAATCTTGCGTCATTCAGTCGGCTTTCTGTAAGTCTTTCTGTAAACCTTTGTTTTGTACGCATAAGGCTAAAGAGAAATTGCGTGTCGCACAGCAGAGTGACTTTAAAATAATTTCGAAGAACAGTCTTACGCGAAGTTACGCTGAGGGATTCAGAATATGGATGTAACCGCCGTTCATAAATTATTGACTGCTTGGATCAGATCTTTCGCTCTCTGAGCCAACAAGAAATGAAAAATGAAATGCCACAGAGATAACAAATATATGTCCAAAAGTTTTGAAAATGAACCTCTAAAAATTTGGAAAAGCTTAGGGATGGAACAGTCATCGAGGATATCCTCAGAACCAAAGACGAGACAGACGTTAGAGAGAACGTTCAAAGGTGGTTACATGTCAGGCGCCCAATGATTCTCTGTTGAGTTTCATCCACAACTAGAAACTGCGGATGCTCTGATTGTACCTAAGTACTTTCTCACAGTACCATCACAAATATCGTACTTTCTCACAGTACCATCACAAATATCGTTTTTCGTTAATGGGTAAAACTGGCAGCTTAAGATTTATTATTGTTCTGGAGAGAAATACATCGTTAGTGTCTTCTGGTGTAAGACTCGTAAATTTGCCATCGCTGGGGCAACTCTGTGAGCATACATTGAGTGACCTATGTCGTCGGAACGCTATGAACGCGGGACAGCTTAAACTCTCCCCTGAAGGGCTGCTGGCTTGCAGAAAATTTGTGGCAACGTGCTGGCCGATTTCCGGTGTCCGAATGGCAGTACCATATTGGAAGATAGTTGGGCGACCACAGATCCCCTGAGCATGCATAAGGTATGCATCCTTAGACGACTTCGGCGCTGCGTGTAGCGACCAAGACATGTGGCTGAGAAGGAGAGAACCTATGTTCGATTTGTAGATGGATTCTTCAATTTTCTTTTTCATTTATATATTTTCCGCATCAAAAGTTGTAGGAATAGGATGCTTAATAAGGTAAGTAAATCAAGAAGGAATAGTAGCAAGATAGACGAATAAATTTCTCAAACGACTTGCATTAGTAAAGAATTAAAATATTAGGTCCCGTTTTACGAAAACAATTCGGAGTAAGGCTGCTGAGAAGATGAGCACTCGACGCACATTGTCGTATAAGGGAGGAAAACTAACCCTTCTCGCAGTTGGCAGTGTACATACAATAACACATTCGTACACATCCTTATAAGAAACTAATGTTTACTTTGATCCTCGGGTGGCTTGAAGTGGTCAGTTGTTTAACCGACTCCTTGAAAAAGATTTACAGTCCTTTTTGCAAATCCGGGAAATTGAAGAATTAATTTTCACTATATATATATATATATATATATATATATATATATATATATATATATATATATATTGCTGATAACAAGTTTTGTCTGGTACTGGCTTCCTGTGGTGGACAAGCCAATATAGTCATGTACGATAGCTTGTTTATACGGAGTGTTACAAAAAAATAAGGCCAAACTATCACGAAACATTCCTCACACACAAAGAAAGAAAATACGTTATGTGTACATGTGTCCGGAAGCGCTTACTTTCCATGTTAGAGCTCATTTTATTACTTCTCTTCAAATCATATTAATCATGGAATGGAAACACACACCAACAGAACGTACCAGCGTGACTTCAAACACTTTGTTACAGGAAATGTTCAAAACGTCCTCCGTTAGCGAGGATACGTGCATCCACCCTCCGTCGCATGGAATCCCTGAAGCGCTGATGCAGCCCTGGAGAATGGCGTATTGTATCACAGCCATCCACAATACGATCACGAAGAGTCTCTACATTTGGTACCGGGGTTGCGTAGACAAGAGCTTTCAAATGCCCCCATAAATGAAAGTCAAGAGCGTTGAGGTAAGGAGAGCGTGGAGGCCATGGAATTGGTCCGCCTCTACCAATCCATCGGTCACCGAATCTGTTGTTGAGAAGCGTACGAACACTTCGACTGAAATGTGCAGGAGCTCCATCGTGCATGAACCACATGTTGTGTCGTACTTGTAAAGGCACATGTTCTAGCAGCACAGGTTGAGTATCCCCTATGAAATCATGATAACGTGATCCATTGAGCGTAGGTGGAAGAACATGGGGCCCAATCAAGACATCACCAACAATGCCTGCCCAAACGTTCACAGAAAATCTGTGTTGATGACGTGATTGCACAGTTGCGTGAGGATTCTCGTCAGCCCACACATGTTGATTGTGAAAATTTACAATTTGATCACGTTGGAATGTAGCCTTATCCGTAAAGAGAACATTTGCACTGAAATGAGGATTTACACATTGTTGGATGAACCATTCGCAGAAGTTTACCCGTGGAGGCCAATCAGCTGCTGATAGTGCCAGCACACGCTGTACATGGTATGGAAACAACTGGTTCTCCCGTAGCACTCTCCATACAGTGACGTGGTCAACGTTACCTTGTACAGCAGCAACATCTCTGACGCTGACATTACGGTTATTGTCAACTGTACGAAGAATTGCCTCGTCCATTGCAGGTGTCCTCGTCGTTCTAGGTCTTCCCCAGTCGCGAGTCATGTCCACATAACATATTTTCTTTCTTTGTGTGTGAGGAATGTTTCCTGAAAGTTTGGCTGTACCTTTTTGTAACACCCTGTATATAACGAGAGTCAACCGACTTGCAAGGTAGAAATAATACCGCCAAATTCCACACATGTCTGCCTGATACGTGATGTTTATTTTTATCGCCAACTGAAAAACTTTATTTCGAGGCCTGATAATTGAAATATGGTTCTCGAAACCCATCATAACCGCACGCAGGCAATAACTATTCACAATATAATTCATGACCAACTTCCAGCACCAATTTTCCGCATGCATGGTGTGCACCAAGATTAAGTATAAAAAAGAAACATATTTAAATGTAGACAATGTGTGCTTTCCGCCGAATACTTGCAAGTAACGATGTATGTGCGCGAAGACTGCATTCAGTAGATGTTCTCCAAGTCGTATGTTTGCTTCGAATATTCGTATGACAAGTACCATCAACCTAGTTGTTCGAAGAAAATGAGCACATCTAACAGAGTGAGCGAAAGAACCATTGTTGGTCGGTTGGTTGATTTGGGGGAGGGGACCAAAGAGCGAGGTCAACAGCCCCTTCGGATTAGGGAAGGATAGGGAAGGAAGTCGGCCGTGCCCTTTCAAAGGAACCATCCCGGCATTTGCCTGAAACGATTTAGGGAAATCTCGGAAAACCTAAATCAGGATGTCTGGAGACGGGATTGAACCGTCGTCCTCCCGAATGCGAGTCCAGTGTGCTAACCACTGAGCCACCTCGCTCGGTGAAAGAGCCATTACAAAGTGACCACGATTAAATTTTTAATTCTTCACTAATCCAAGTCATTTTAAAAATTTATTTCTGTGTCTTGCTACTATT
This sequence comes from Schistocerca gregaria, assembly GCF_023897955.1. Lineage (NCBI taxonomy): Eukaryota > Metazoa > Arthropoda > Insecta > Orthoptera > Acrididae > Schistocerca > Schistocerca gregaria. The sequence continues at coordinate 688,541,776 of NC_064931.1, read as the reverse complement.
CCTTATTATTTTACTTGCCTTATTAACCCTTTTCTGCCTTCCAACTTATAAACGGAGAAAAATGCAATTAGAGAGCGAATACAGGTCTCTGCTTTTATTCATCCCTGGATAGGAAAGAGAAAACTACAAAAAAAAAAAAAAAATTCTACTTGCCATCGCCACTTGTGTCCTAACAAAAAAAAAAAAAAATGCACCTCATAAAGTGTTGACGCCTATCTAGGCCTATCCCAGAACAACTAACCTATTACTATAAGGGTGTAGGAAAGGAAGATAGTAGGGGAGAAGAACTTAGAGAGCAGCGATGAAAATGAAGGTAGTGAAACATCCCCTTACAAATTTTAATGAATTACAGTGTGATAAACCTGTTACGTAATTTGATTTTCAAACAGCTGAGCAAAACTGAACGTACTCACACGTTTCTCTCTTTACTTATTCTGATCAACACTAGACTGACACACAATATTTTTAGCGCAAAGCAATTTGAGTTTCAATAATCCCTGAAAAAGAATGACCCTGACTGACAAGAACCCACACCTTTCATGAATCACTTACCTCAAAAAAATTTTGTTACTCGAGCTACTGCAATACAGCGAGCGCCAATACTGCCAGCTAAATAAAAGATTCTAACTACTGTAGGCATACTTAGCAGATGAAAGATTTTGATAGAGAACAAACAATGTATTTACCTTACTAGTGTTCAAAAGTCTTGCAGTATTACAGATTTACTCTTTCTGATGGCAACACGTCCAGATCGTCCACTCTCAAAATTCTGCGATCTCTCTCCCCACATCCACCACTGTTGGCGGCTCACCTCCAACTGCACAACGCTACGCGCTTTTCACCTCCAACTGTCCAACACTACAATAGCGAATATTCCAACAATGCAAACCAGCTACAGACTGCACACAGCTCACTCAGTGATTTTCATACAGATAGCTACGTGGCGTTACCAACATAAAAACCTAAACAGCCTACTTACAGTAGTTGTGTATGGGCTTTCGTTTTTTTAGTATATTTTATTGCATTTTTTGTTTTTCTGTTTTCTTTGCGTTTTTGTACTTATATTTTTATTTTCTTTTATTTATTTACTTACTTTTTTAATTTTTTTAAATTAAATTAGTCTTTGTACCAGAATTCCAGGAGTCGCTAGCGCCTTCCGATTGGCGGAACATCCAAACGTGTCTTCTCGAAAATTTAATGGATAGTCCGTTTGTAGTGCGTTCAGAACATTATGTCGGCAAAAAAGTATCAGCATCTCATGGCTTGGGCGTTCCAGCTGGAAGGCGGGTAATGAAAGGCGCTCCATAGATAATTGGGAAAGAACTGCTTGTCTCTGGGGCTGCGATCGTTAAGGTACGTCCAATAACCTAGTTCTGATTTCTCGTCAAGGCCAAAAAGGTAGTGGACCGTATGGCTGCGTATCCAATTCACAGCGTTAGTTTTTGTTGCGGGGTTGAATCACATCCGTGAATAAAAGCGTCAGGAAAATGATCTGAGCAGGTGTCTGTCGGGTAAGGAACGCCAAGGTACGCTGCGCGAGCCTCCAGACGTCAGACGACGGACCACAGGAGAATCGATGAGCGTCCGTCCTCTACACCACAGTGAACACAGAGGGGTGTGTCAGCGAGGCGGATGCGGTGCAAACCAAACTGGTTGACCTGTTTGCCATTGACGGTGATATTCCAGGTGGACTGGACACTGACGTCGTGATAACCAGCATGTACCGCTTTCCACACACGACGCCGTATGATCTGGGGAAACTTTTATTCGATGGCATTGGGGCTCCACACATTTGTAATTTGCCGTGTACAGACCTTGTCTGGAGTATACGTGAAAGTGGTAAGGAGTGCAGGATGTAACTTAATTCAAGAAAGAAGTGCCGAAAGAGATAAAGGGGAGATGTAATGTCTGATAACATGACTGGGGCTGACATGGAGACTGGCGCGTATTGATGCAAAAGCAGTCTGGTTAGGCTCGTCGGGCAACGATGCCAGACTTTCAGTTGGGAGCCAACAAAAATGCTGTAGCTCTGTCTGGCACATGGAATAAACCTACTCCACCACGCTCCCGCGGGAGGGAAAGGGAGGAATATTGAACTTTAAGTAACATCCCGGTACAGACAAAGGATCCCATCGCTATCAACATACTACGTGTGAGGGTAATCGGGACCGAGAACACTATTGCCACATGGGGGATGCGTGAGGCGTGGTAAACATTCAAGTATTGCGCACGCTGTGCAATGTCGAGGGATCTCAGACGGTAGTCCACAAGGTTCAATTGGTTCAAATAGCTCTAAGCACTATGGGACTTAACTTCTAAGTTCATAAGTCATCTAGACTTAGAACTACTTAAAACTAACTAACCTAAGGACATCACACACATCCATGCCTGAGGCAGGTTTCGAACCTGGGATAGCAGCAGCAGCGCGGTTCACAAGGCCAGTCCTGATCGTTTGGAGGAGACGTCTACTGTTGGTTGCTGCTGAAGGACTGAGGTCATTCATAAAATCAATGCCCAAACAGCGGACACTGGTGGCCACTTTTAGAGGAGCGGCATATCTCTTAGGTAGACCCTACCAATGAGCAGAACCTTCGATTTGTAAATGTCAAGATAACTGCGCGATGCCTCCCCATATGTCGCCACCCAAGCCAGAGCAGCGCGAACATAGTCTTCGTTGCGGAGGTAGAGGACTAGATCGTCAGCATAGGCTGTACAACAGAAGAGATGCCCATGCAAAGTCAGGCCCACCAGGCGTTGACGAAGCCCCTTGACTAGGGGCTCTGAATTATTTGTTTACTTTAAAGTATGAGTTAAAAGTATATAGTAACTTCTTAGAGCAATAAATGGTAAAGGTCAGACATTGGCAACAGGTCACTCAGAGTATCACTGCACTTTCTTCCAGAAAATCGGCATCACAAATAGCGTTAGATATTAATGCTTGACGTCTTTAGTGCTACGCGTGTCTCAAGTGCTCGTATTTCTGTTGGCTGGTAGTAGGGAGGGCTAACGCACTCTGGCCCTGCTAAACATACGGTCAATGTCGATGTTTGTGATGTCATAGTAAGGTCATCCCGAAAAGTACCTGACATCATCCTAAGAGTACGGGATGTTTTAAAATGATATCAGAAACATCAAGGTGTTGGAGAGGAAGGCTGGAGTGACAAACAAGGCATAAAAAGCACTCGTGACCCCTGAGTAACAGTGTAAGTTTGAAGTGCAGGCCAACTTCCTTTTGCGCAAAGGAAACAACAGTTTAATAAAGATATAAAATAATAACAGGCTTTATTATCTACTTAGGTTACTAAAACAGAGACAAAGTCTGAATTAGTGGTTTTTATCGACTTTATTTCTTTATTTTTAGTTTTGCTCCCTGCAGTGTAGGGAAGCGTCTCTTACACCGTGTTCCGTGAAACCCAAGGGTTCCGTGGAGATCACTAAAAGGTACGACGAAACTCATCTGCTTTTTGTATAACTTGAGAAACAATAACAATGAAAATCTCTTTTTGAAATAAAAAAAGTAGAATAGAAGATAGCACTTTCTTGAACTTGCCACTTTAGGTGGTTGGTACTAATGCAATAGCGATTGCGGCTGTGTTTATCAGCGACCAGTTGGCAACCATGCAGACAGCGAAAGCAACAACGAGGGAACGACTATGCGTGCGGTGATTGGAGCCTGCCAGCCGAACCGCCGCCGCCGTCTGTCCCTCGACGCACCCGAGTAGTTCGTAGCTCCCTGTCACATATAATCAGAAAGGTTAGCCACACTATGCCTTGTAACATTAATCTATATATTCAGAGAAGGATGTCTGTGTGTTTGTTCGGTACAGAAGTCTACAGTTTTATTCCTAGCTTCATGAAATTTTGGACACTTGATTCTAATTTTCCATTCCTTCAGGCAGATTATATAAAAAGAGTGTTTGTATTAATAAGATAGTCTTAATGATTTGCTTCAGTTTTATTTAAGCGCTATTAGGTCTTAAAAGATAGCTGCCACCGTAGTTTGTGTCTTAAAATCGTTTTCGATGTTTTCTTGCTTGAGGATGAAGCGATGGTCTTAAGAGGTAGCTGCCACCGTAGTTTGTGTCTTAAAATCGTTTTCGATGTTTTCCTGCTTGAGGATGAAGCGATGGCTTAAGAGAGAGAGAGAGAGAGAGAGAGAGAGAGAGAGAGAGAGAGAGAGAGAGAGAGATAGAGAGAGACAGAGAGAGAGAGAGAGAGAGAGAGAAGGGAGAGAGAGAGAAGGGAGAGTGAGAGAGATAGCAAGAAGGAGAGAGGGGGCGGGAGGGAAGGGAGAAGAAGAAAGAGACGGACAGCAAGAAATAGGGGGGAGAGAGAACGAATACGTTACTAATATCGCTGTTTTGTTTACATCCAAAATATTAACTGTATATATTCTGCTTTCTGAATCTCGTTTACACGTTGCGCTCCTGTAGTCTGTTCGTTCTGAGGCTTAGGTATTGTTCCAACTCAGTCAGTGAATGTTAGTTAAATGATCCATACAACATTTGACACTTGTTACCTAATTTCAATTTTACTCTATATTGTTATGATGATAAGATCCGTGCTGATTACAAAGCGCATCACTCCTCGAAATGGTTCAAATGGCTCTGAGCACTATGGGACTTAACATCTGAGGTCATCAGTCCCCTAGAACTTAGAACTATTTAAACCTAACTAACCTAAGGACATCACAAACATCCATGCCCGAGGCAGGATTCGAACCTGCGACTGTAGAAGTCGCGCGGTTCCGGACTGAAGGGTCTAGAACCGCATCACTCCTCGCGCCAGTTATATAAGTGTTTCATCCTCTCCTATACATTACCATCTGGAAGCAGTGGTAAACTCTCCTGCCCGTTTCAAGAGTGTCCAACATACGTTATCCTTCTTCATCTCCTGGTCGTCGTCACTTTGGTTACAGAGTACAGGCAGAATAAAGCATTAAACAGGTAATAAAGTTTTAAATAGGTATACTGTCAAACATGTCACCTCGCTTTCACGCTATTACTTTCCGACCACAGAGACGACGACAACAACAGAAAATATCTAATCTTCCCAGTAATCATTTGGTTGACGTTCGCCACACACGTAATTTTAGTTGAGCAGTAGCATATTTCTCTGAGTGTACCATATTGTTCCTTGTATTTCTGACTTGTAAATGCGTTTAATTTCTCTGTAAATACTGAATATACAGTACTATACAATATAATACTATACAATATAATATACAATACTAAACATCTGACACTTTCTTCGCGTCTAGCGATCTCTGGAAGCTGAGTCGGCAGTGGTATGACACTTCCTTGAGGGATATTTACTATTCTCACAAGCTTCTATATTCTTGCCTCTATGACATAAAATAATTTCTGTAGGTAGCACTGGAATTTTGAACTGAAACTCTGTCAGTAGCAGTACTCTAATTCGTTATCTTGAAACTATATTTTCATTTGGGTGGAATGTTATTTCAGATAATTGCCGGCCGGGGTGGCCGAGCGGTTCTAGGCGCTGCAGTCTGGAACCGCGCGACCGCTACGGTCGCAAGTTCGAATCCTGCCTCCGGCATGGGTGTGTGTGATGTCCTTAGGTTAGTTAGGTTTAAGTAGTTCTAAGTTCTAAGGGACTGATGACCTCAGAAGTTAAGTCCCATAGTGCTCAGAGCCATTTTTTTTTATTTCAGATAATTACTGTGTTCATCGGTCTAACCGAGGTAAAGTTAAGATCATTGATAGCAGTCTTCGTGAAGTTAATCTCGTAAATACATCGTTATTGGAAATTTGGTAATTTGTGGTGAGTTCCTATGGGACCAAGCTGCTGACGTCATCGGTCCCTAGGCTTACACATTACGTAATCTAACTTAAACTAACTTACGCTAAGGGCAACACACACCCATGCCCGACGGAGGACTCGATATCAGTCTTAATCTGCGCATTTGCTCTATTATGATAGGTTGGATATTACCCCGACTCATTAACGACATAAAGGTTCAGTGCATAAATTAATTTCATCAGACCTACATCAAGCTCTTCTTTTCACTAGTGCGCAAAAGTACCACCTTCGCGTTAACGTAAGTGGTAACAACATGTCATTGTTCACTAATTGTCACTAACATAGCATACAGCATTTACGAAAAGACTGTGTAACATCAGTATAACCTTATTGTAAAGTGGTTTTTGTAATGCCATTTAGCCTGAAATGAGGCATAACCCTCGAAACATGTCGCTAAATAAATAAGTAATAAAATAGTTGACAAAGTTTGAGAGTGGTAGTGCTAATTAAAAAAAAACTTTACATTCTTTAGATGGCAATGTCAGCCCACTGTTGTACAAAAGAGTACTGACTTGCTTCTGAATCTAGTGCTGAGTTTCTTCTCAGCTACGACAGGTAAACATTAGCCACCCGGGAAAAGACCCCATCAGTGTTCTCTACCAGATACTTCTGTGAATTTCTAAGGGACCAAACTGCTGACGTCATCGGTCCCTAGACTTACACACTACTTAAACTAACTTACGCTAAGAACAACACACACACCCATGCCCGAGGGAGGACTCGAACCTCCGGCGGGAGGGGCGGTGCTTTCTACCAGTTAATACGAAAGTATTTCTCTCGTAAACGGAACAGAAAGGAGCTGTTCCTTTTTTCGGGGAGCAGACAGCAGTTCGGGTGTTTCTTTTTTCCCATTTATGCCCTTCCGTCTCCTCTCGTCTCTTGTCAGTGACCAGACAAATGTAGCGACGTGGCGTTTCGAGAACAAAAATAGTCGTGCACCAGTTTGCTTCTAGTACAAGAAACCAACTTCCCTATAATGTGGCGTCGTGAACACATTCCCGCGCCTAAAGTGAGGAAACAGGGGAAATAATAGGTGGGAGCGACGGAAGGGGAGCGCGCCTCGGGAAGCCGGAAGCGCTAAAAAGCTGGATAGCGGGGCGCACTCAGGCAGGCGCCACCCAGCCGCCGCCGCCGCCCAGCACTCAAAGGAGCCGCGGCTGGTAATCTGCACGCTAACACGTAGCGCTGCTCCCCAGTCAGCTGCGTGTGGTCCGCTCCGACGCGGTGCTTTGGTGAAGCGCAAGGCGTCTGTCTACACCACATTACTGTTCGGAAGCAACCCATATACGTGTGCATCTCCTTTCTTCAGCTGAAATTCTTCCACTTTCATGTATGAAAGTAAGTGAGGCTTGGTAGTTATACTGATACGCTTTAATGTAGATGCCTAGGTTTCAAAATCCGAGTTTTTTTTTTGACTTAACATGGTATTCGTCTGTAACATATCTTCGCAAGACTGAAAAATGATAACAGTCAATATTACTCGTGACTCCTTAGCCCGTAATGAAAATGTTATATTTACTTCCTATTTCCACCTCATTTACGTAAATACACAGTAAGAATACAGATTAGCTACAGACAAACGACTAATACTTCTATCCTTAGTGCAATACAAGATACGTGCGTCAAAAACAAATAAGGAATGGCGGCAATGATGATATGCAAGATGGCCCTCGCGGCCCCCATCCAAAACGTGTTATCGTAGGACAGTGAAACTTGGTGGAAATATTTGTAAGACCATGAGAAAGAGAAATAACGAATAAGCCATGGAAATAAAGACGAATTAATTTACACGTAAGATGGTAACAATTGTTACTGCGTACCATTTTACAAACGTTGCTCAGTGTGACGATTACATTCATCCAAGACAACCTGGAACCGCACTTTTGAAAACTGTTCGCAGCACTTTCGAATGGTGGAGCATGAAATGTTCAGTTGTCATGATACACCTCGTGCACAGCTTCAGCATTGTACATTGCGTCCAGCGTTCTCAGCCATGACAACAGTAACTTCTTCAATGACCTGCGGCTTTACTGGCTGTCGGCCTCTCTGAGGAGCAATTCCCAAATCATAAGTTAATTCAAACTTCCGAATCATGTTCTTCAATCCCGGTGCGGAATGAGGACCTATTCTTATTCCTTTAATGTGTCGATACTCGTGAAGAGCAGCAACACTATCGCTGTTGTTTTGATAAAACAGCTTAACGATTAATGATAATGTTTTGTTTGTGGGACACTCAACTGCGCGGTAATCGGCGCCTGTATAAATTTCAATTTTTACACAATCCAGTGATGCCACTGTCACGAATAATGATGACATGATGAGGAAAACACAAACATCCAATCTCCGGGCAGAGAAAATAGCCAACATGGCCGGGAATCGAACCCGAGACCCCGTGATCGAGAAACAGCAACGCTAGCCACTAGGCCACGAGTTGCGGACAGCTTGACGTGTGAAGCCTTGGTTGGTTTGTTGCTTTGGGGGAGAGGACCAAACAGCGAGTCCATCGGCCCCATAGGATTAGGAAAGGGTTTGGAAGGAAGTCGGCCGTGCCCTTTCAAAGGAACCATCCCGACGCATGCCTTGAGTGATTTACGGAAATCACGGAAAATCAGGATGGCCGGACGCGGGATTGAACCGTCGTTCTCACGATTGCGAGTCCAGGCTGCTAACCACTGCGTCACCTCGCTCGGTGAAAGAGCACTTATAAAGTAACCATGATTAAATTTTTAATTCTTCTCTAATACAATTCACTTGAAAAAAATTTCTGTGTCTTGTTACTATTCCTTATTATTTTACTTGCCTTATTAACCCCTTTCTGCCTTCCATTTTAGATTCGCACAAAAATACAAATCTTGCTCACCTTCTCCGTACCCATGCTGACTATCTGCAACTCTGATGCGCCCTGGTGCTTATGTTTCAACCTCACGTCGACATACGAGTACCGTCGCCCAACCGCAATTCGTGGCACTAACACTACTATTAACGCAAATCTTGTTGCACACATTCTGAAAATTGAGTTTCGTGTACACTTTCTCAAGTAGCGAAACACCTCGTAAAAAAAAAAAAGAAAAAAATCTGTAATTTGAATAGCCTACGAATTCTCTGCCGAATAAAGTTCCTGAACTGAGGGCTCACATATGGAACTGTCGTTAATTTCAAGTTTACTTCATACGGCTTATTTGTTTAATTAAAACGAATAGGAAGAGAGTGTGGATTAGACTTTCTGTGTTTAACATAAGCTGTGGACTCACATTTTTCACACGACTTCAACACTGTTTAGGTCTTTCGAAGACACCGAGAAGTAGATAGCAGAAGAAATTGCATTGATAAGGTGGCTCTACGTTTGTTATAAATGATCCTCCAACAAAGCTTTCGATTTTGTTTACGATTTACTTGTGAAAGCAAAGCACCTCATACAGGGTGGTCCATTGATCGTGACCGGGCCAAATATCTCACGAAATAAGCGTCAAACGAAAAAACTACAAAGAACGAAACTCGTCTAGCTTGAAGGGGGAAACCAGATGGCGCTATGGTTGGCCCGCTAGATGGCGCTGCCATAGGTCAGACGGATATCAACTGCGTTTCTTAAAACAGGAACCCCCATTTTTATTACATATTCGTGCAGTACGTAAAGAAATATGAATGTTTTAGTTATACCGCTTTTTTCGCTTTGTGATAGATGGCGCTGTAATTGTCACAAACATATGGCTCACAATTTTAGACGAACAGTTGGTAACTAGTAGGTTTTTTAAATTAAAATATATAACGTAGGTACGTTCTAACATTTGTTTTCGGTTCTTCCAATGTGATACATGTACCTTTGTGAACTTATCATTTCTGAGAACGCATGCTGTTACAGCGTGATTACCTGTAAATATCACATTAATGCAATAAATGCTCAAAATGATGTCCGTCAACCTCAATGCATTTGGAAATACGTGTAACGACATTCCTCTCAACGGCGCGTAGTTCGCCTTCCGTAATGTTCGCACATGCATTGAAAATGCGCAGATGCTTGTTGTCAGGCGTTGTCGGAGGATCACGATAGCAAATATCCTTCACCTTTCCCCACAGAAAGAAATCCGGGGACTTCAAATCCATCATGTTGGAAGTACATCGCCATTCTGTCATGCAGTGAAACATCTTGTAGTAACATCGGTAGAACATTACGTAGGAAATCAGCATACATTGCATCATTTAGATTGCCATCGAGAAAATGGCGTCTAATTATCCTTCCTCCCATAATGCCGCACCATACATTAACCCATTTTCCGTAGCCCAATAGTGCATACTATGCCGGTTTACGTTACCGCTGTTAGTGAAAGACGCTTCATCGCTAAATAGAACCCGTGCAAAAAATCTGTCATCGTCCCGTAATTTCTCTTGTGCCCAGTGGCAGAACTGTACACGACGTTCAAACTCGTCGCCATGCAATCCCTGGTGCATAGAAATAGGGTACGGGTGATATCGATGTTGATGTAGCATTCTCAACACCGACGGTTTTGAGATTCCCGATTCTTGCGCAATTTGTCTGCTACTGATGTGCGCCGGGCTAGTGGCCGTGCAGTTCTAGGCGCTACAGTCTGGAACCGAGCGACCGCTGCGGTCGCAGGTTCGAATGCTGCCTCGGGCATGGATGTGTGTGATGTCCTTAGGTGGGTTAGGTTTAATTCGTTCTAAGTTCTAGATGACTGATGACCTCAGAAGTTAAGTCGCATAGTTCTCAGAGCCATTTGAATCATTGGAACTGATGTGCGAATTAGCCGCGATAGCAGCTAAAACACTAACTTGGGCATCATGATTTGTTGCAGCTCGTTTTTGAGGTTTCACATGTGGCTGAACACTTCCTTTTTCCTTAAATAACCTAACTATCCTGCGAACGGTCCGGACACTTGGATGATGTCGTCCAGGATACCGAGCAGCATACATAGCACACGGCCGTTGGGGATTTTGATCACAATAGACATACATCAACACGATATCGACCTTTTCCGCAATTGGTAAACGGTCCATTTTAACACGGGTAATGTATCAGAAGCAAATACCGTCAGCACTGTCCGAATGTTACGTCATACCACGCACTTATACGTTTGTAACTATTACAGCGCCAACTATCACAAAGCGAAAGAAGTGTTCCAACTAAAACATTCGTATTTATTTACGTACAACACAAATATGTAATAAAAAACTGGGGCTCCTATTTAAAAAAAACGCTATTGATATCCGTTTTACCTGTGACAGCGCCAATTTGCGGGCCAACCACAGCGCCATCTGGTTTCCCCCTTCAAGCTAGACGAGTTTCGTTCTTTGTAGTTTTTTCATTTCATGCTTATTTCGTGAACTATTTGGCGCCGTCACTATCAATGTTCCAAAAAATGGTTCAAATGGCTCCTAAATAAAAATTTTCGTGTTGATAGTACGCTCATACTGTCAGGTTGTTTGTAAATATGACTGGATTTTATAATCACTGAAATAACATTACATATCCGTACCATTGGAGTTTAATTTCGTTTCCTTCTCTCCTTTTGCGCGCTTGACTTTTTTGTCAGGTAGTGAATCTAAAATCAACTGTGGATCTCATTTTCACACGGTAGCTTCCTTTGTTATGGTTCTTTGGCAGGTTTCATCCGGACAGGATTCGGCAAAGATCATCGTGACTTTCTATCTGTAATCACAGACAATTTCCGCTTTGCTCGACTGTCCCAATGAACATTATGTTAATTTCCATCTGGTAGGTGGGGATAGAAGTACACATGATGCAAGAGTACACATCAAACTTTCAGGTCCCTAAACCAGAAGTACATCACTCTCCCGCACGGCAGAGCATACGTCATTATCTCCTCAGTTATGTTCTGGAGCCTCGTGGCAGACGGACGCTCCCAACTAGAGGAAATGCGGTAAGTCACTTTTGTACGTTTGTGATATGAAATTTGTATAGCGATGATTGAGCGTTAGGTGAAGCTAAATCTATTTTAAAATTAGATAAACTCGGTACCTAAACTGGCGCCAATGGGCTTCCAATATTCTCCTTGATGTCCATGCCTTTGGTTTTGGGTGTTACCTGTAGACTGCCGAAAAATGGGAATGCAATAAAAATACGAAGATCTAATTCAAAAATGGTTCAACTGGCTCTGAGCACTATGGGACTTAACATCTGTGGTCATCAGTCCCCTAGAACTTAGAACTACTTAAATCTAACTGACCTAAGGACATCACACGCAGCCATGCCCACGAAGATCTAATGGGGAAGAAGTTCGAAGAGCGTACTTTTACCCCATAACCTGTACTTTGACTTGTGTACTCCCTTCTATGGTTTCCAAGCATTTTTTATTGGTGGTTATTTACCTTACATGCCTCATTATTTACCTTAGGGAACTAAAATTTCCTTGCTGCACTTTTTCTTTCAATGGGTAGTGGTTTCTTCAAACATACCTATCTCTCAAACACATTTCGAATATAATCACATCTTTCTTAGAAGACCAAGAATATCAATTCTACAACCACTGGCAGAGCCGTCAACAAATTTTTAGATGCCGATTTTGCGCCGTCAGATGTGTCCGATCAAGGTTTCGATGATGGCCCCTCCAGGTCGATGAACGAGACTTCATAGTCATTGGTTCAAACAGAGAGGATAAATAAACAACGAATGATGAAATCACTGTAGAAGAGAGGGACCACGATGCCGCGTATCAGACGAGATCCACAGATTATTACTTCTGAACCAGGATCTTCAACTGTTTCTCCCGTCTACTCGTCTTTCTTCTTCAAACGCCCCATCTGATAGTTGCCGTGCTGGCTCCTCTCCCAGCTCATCATCCTATTTTGCCAATCCGTCGCGCGGCGGGGTCAGGGATTTTCTCTGCCTCGTGATGGCTGGGTGTTGTGTGATGTCCTTAGGTTAGTTAGGTTTAAGTAGTTCTAAGTTAGATGTTAAGTCCCATAGTGCTCAGAGCCATTTGAACCATTTTTTGTCTGATCCACATGCGGCTATAACGATGAAACTATTTCCAGATTCTGGACGAGTCCTTCTAGTCATCTGTTCGAAGGATCGATAAGTCTCTATTCGTTGATGCTGCTGCAGTAGCGTCAATCAGTATCGAGCTATGACTATATTAATGAACGATTACTTCTTGCATGCAGGGGTAAGTGCAAGTAAGCTTTACTGAGTGTCCGGGCGTACTATTAACATTTTGAATCCTCAGAGGGAAGAAAACCTACATTTTATTTACACTAAAAGTTCGAAAACTCATACATCAAGGATACTATTAGCAAAAACATTAAACATCTAAGATACTATCTATGCGTGGGGCATTTGTAAATGGTATGTTGGTATTCTTTTTAGGTGTCATTGCCGCCAATCTCAGCAGCCTTTTCCAAGTGTGACTCAGAATATCGATCTGTACAGTGGTATTGAAATCGTCCCACATGTAAATGTTAACAGCCACCGAAATAAATAATAGTGCTATGCGGTCACATTTTAAAATACTTCTCGAGAATACAGTGGTTTCATTCTTATGAAGTGATGTCGTAATGTCGCTTGTTGACCTCCGTATTCAGTGTTGAAGAGGTTAAGACGAAGTGTGAAATTCTATTATAGTTTCAGAGTGGAAATGCATCGTACCATTATGCAGTATTTCTGATCCCCAGCGAACGGAAAGTTAGTTGACTTTGATGATGAAACTGGCAGATATGATGAAGGTAAGGAAAGAGTGGAAATTAAATCGCATGTGCTGAAAATCGGCAATCAACGGGTGATTCTACTTCTGTAAATATTGACGATTGTGACCTTCCTTGGACAGTGAAACAGAATGAAGGTTTATATAGAAACAGGGATGCAAACGTTGTAAGAAAAATGGGACACTCGAGCCAGAAAGAAGTAAATAAGGAAAATGTATTTCACAACAATGGTATAAATTTCAGGGTCATGCTTTAGTGAAAGCAAAACAGATCAGATGACGTACCTCCCAAGAAAATCTTTAAACACCATTTCTCTGTAATTATTATTATTTTATTGTTGTACGATCCACATTTCGACCTTCGGCCATTTACAAGTACAAAAACTTGACATATAAATAAATTTTTGTATTTGAAAATGGCCGGAGGCCGAAATTTGGATCGTATAATATTAAACTAAAAATAATTACAGTTAAATGGCGATAGCATAGCTCACAAAATGTCAATATGAAGTTGCATCTCCTCTGACCTGGAGGGATGCACTGATTCCTGTATCCTCTCCTAAGGCCAGCTGGCCCACAACTGTTGTAACTGGTGCTTGATATCCTGGATATTGACACCGCGTCTGGGTTGACGTCCGCTCGTCCCACACATGTTCTGTCAGGGACAGCTCTGGGGCGTCTTGCTGACTACTGGAATACCTCATCGTCATGCAGACAGTTCATAGAGACACGTGCCATGCATGGACGAGCATTGTCCTGTTATAATGACACCACGAAATTGTCACATGAGTGGTAACACATTAGAGCGTACGATGACCGTGACATAGCGTTGTACCACCAGAATTCCCTAAATCCCTACAACCCGTGGTCTCAAGTAATATCTGATGGCTTCCCAAACCATGACACATGGAGTAACACGCTGTGCCCCTCCAAGACACTGGAACATACTCAGCGACCACTTTCTTCCTATGTAGTGCATAAACCGCTATTCGTCGCTGGAGAGAACCCGACGTCATTTATCAGAATCCATGTACCTCGGTCATGGAACTACTTCAAACGCAGCAGTTTGTGTTGTGGTATTAACGACAACCTAAGCATGGAATGGTAATTCCCTACTCCGGCTGCTCATACTCACCGAACAATGGTGTGAGATGACGCAGAATGTTGCAGGGATTCCATTACTTGTTCTCTCATGATAGGCGCAGATATGACATGAGTTAGATATGTTTTGAATACAACACGGCGCCTCTCCCGTGTGATGGTCAAACTTTATCTACTGGAATGCTGACGACAAGTATGCCTTCCCACACGTTCCCATGCAGTCCAACATCGGGATTTTGTCACATCCCAGTGCCCCTCAGATCGAGATATTGTACGATTCGACCAGCCGCCCAAACCGAGACCCACAATGTGGTTCTTTTCAAACGGTTTTAGGTGCTGATAACGCTTTCTCATACGAGTACACAACATCTCCGTGTCTTTCATAGAGATGATATTAATCGAAATGCCGTGTGGCTACGGCCTCCCGTCGGGTAGACCGTTCGCCTGGTGCAAGTCTTTCGTGCAGACGCCACTTCGGCGACTTGTATGTCGATGGGGATGAAATGATGACGATAAGGACAACACAACACCCAGTCCCTGAGCGGAGAAAATCTCCGACCCAGCCGGGAATCGAACCCGGGCCATTAGGTATGACATTCCGTCGCACTGACCACTCAGCTACCAGGGACGGACATGATACTGATGATCGTATGGTATTGTTGGCGAGGATTCCCCGCCTGAGGAAGTTCGGCCGCCGAGGTACAAGTCTTTTCAGCTGAGCCATATTGGACGACTTACGTGTCAATGATGAAATGATGAGGACCACACAACACCCAGTCCTCGGGCGGAGAAAATCTCCGACCCCGCGGGGAATCGAACCCGGGCCACTGCATGGCAGTCAGACGCGCTGAGCACTTAGCTAAATAGGGCGGACTTCCTTCACAGTGATTAATCAACATCTGGTGCCGTTCACACCGTTTATATACCCTAAGAGGGCCGGCATTAACAATACTAAACACGAACAATACTAATGCACTGTTGTGGGCGATGTACCGATCGCAGAAATTGCAGATCTATTTATTAACATACCCGTTGATGATGTGAGCGTGTATGAAGTTATACTGACATCGGGCCATGCCTTCTGGGTGCTTCACGTTTTTGTCAGGTAGTGTGGTTATATCTCGAGATTGTTTAAAGCAGATAAAGCAGCTGAATATTATCTATCCTTCGTACAGGTAGTTTGGAGGACTCTACTTGAATCATGGACAAATTTCATGCCTTCTATTTGCATATGGATCAAGTGAGATGAAGTCAAGACACGATTTTGGCAAGACACATCACTTTCATCAAAGTCGAACAAAGAGGAAGTTGGTAGTGATTAAAGGTGGGAAGTCAGGAGAACCGTAAGACAGGGAAATATCGTGAAAAAGTGAGCTGCGCAATTATTTTGAGATATTCATGGCGTAACGTGTTCTTGCTGTTTAAGAGAGATGAATTGACTAAGACGATGCTTTATGCATATGTGTTTGCAATACGTCTTTTGAACTTGTTAAATGCCAACGAAAAGCACATGCAATAAGAAATACAACTGGCAAGCAATGAAACGGTGACAGGGACAGTGACAGTGGCAAGTCAATATATAGTGTTTGACAGTGATGAAGATGAGGAAAAAGAAAACGTGTAAGTGGTTGCAGATGACAAACTGTGGAACAAAACAGTCACTGTAGAAACACAACACATCAGAAAAACCATACCATGTTGCAAAAAGATGAAAAATAAAAGCCCACTGAAGATTCTGCAACTGCAGTGTAACAAGTTTGGGTTAAAAAACAAAACTGTGTTTTGCTGAAGGCGGACCCTATCCAAAAACATACGTAAGAAATACAATGTTTGGATCTTAACAAAAAGAATCCAATTGACATTCCCACAGATTTTTTGCTATGCATGAAACATCGGTATGCCACTTTACGCCAGAAATGAAACAGCAAAAAGTTTTCAACCCAACTTTGCAATTTCCTGAAATGGAAAAATAATTTGTACAGCCCGAAGCACGATAATGAGTATTTACTGTGTAACCATCTATGTTGCCTTGATCCCGTTTGAGTGGATGCTGACGGCGCCCCATATTTGACAAGATAATCTGCTGCCTATTTATATAGATATAAGTACTTCTTGTGAGACTAAGCCGGGTGTTTGTTTTTGACCACATCCTGGCTATTCTCGAGACGATGCATTTTATAGAACGGCGCGCGAGGCCTTTTTAAACAAGATTGACCAGTGCAACTACATGCTAGGGCTTCCATGTGTTTCAGGCACAGTTTCTCGTGTGTTTAAAATCTTCTACATCAGTAAGTTGTTTTTATATATTTTTAAACTTCGTTTGAGTATGTTTTGGGCTTTTATTACAATTTCTGATCATTTTATCGCCGATATACCGATATATTTTAATGGACAATGTTTTGTTTTTTTTTTCTTCAAATTCTCACCACGGCGGTGTCCTGCTGGGACATATGAATGCGCGGCGTTCTGTGTGCTCAACAACGCATTTTTCCAGTAAGTTATCTTTTTTTCTTGGCATTCCAATTTTGCTATATCAGTCATATCGCTTTTTTTCTCGTAGGCCAGTCTGAAGATGCCCTGTACGATGCGGAACACGCATTGGAGGGCAAGTAAAATAAAAAGTCCAGTTTTGCAATCAAGGCTGTTTGTTCTTGCATATTATGACCACTGATTTCTGTGTCACTTCGCCATGGGTTGGTAAAAATCCCCTCTGCAGTCACCGATAAGGTCGTTAAAAGGACTATACGAGTGATTCTTCATTCCCTGCTGACAAGTAGAAACCCAAAAACGTTGTTTGTACGGTTTGCGAAACAAGTTAGTTTCCTTATGTAAGCACAATGCCTTTCTAAATCTTAAAGAAGGGTGACCCAAATTGCTTTAATATGGGCGAAAAAGGAACAACGAGAATAGGAAGTGGTGTCTCCGCAGTAACGGATCTTTGTTAAAGAATTTAGGAGACAGCATTATAAAAAAGAGTTTTAGCGACACGGAGCCGGAAACATAAAGTCAGTGTGGGGCGTGGGTGGCAGGGCGCGGGTGTTTTAGAGCGGCGATGCTTCCCTCTCGGCTTAATGCGAGCTGGCGCCATTGCTTTCAGGCGCCGTGCGGCGGCGGGGGTGGCATGATGAAACTGGCGGCGGCGCAATATACGGGCCTTTAGCAGCTCCATTATAAGGCCAGGCCACGGCCGCTAATTCTGCGCGCCCGCCGCTATTAAAACTGAATAACTTAGGCCTTACATATTATCATACATCCTGCGGCCACCGTTGTCTTGGCTTTGCGGTGGCTAATTCACGAGTATACCTGCGCCCACTCGGCGATGCGCCCTGCTTGCGCTGAATACCGTATACCACGTTCGTACTTCATCCTATCAAGAATACAGTTGCGAATAGCTGAGATGGATGATGCCACATAATAATCATAGACGGACTCTATTTAATTGTTTCGCTTGGTATAAATCACCTTACAACTCCGCCTTTATCCCAAGAAGAAAAAAAGACTATGAAATAATCTGCATAAGAAGAGATACCAAATGGGAAAATGTAACGGCAGAGGTACTTCGGGACTTTTCTGTGCACCAAATGTACGTCCTGCTATAGATTTGGAATAGTTTCCAAAGTTGGTGCGACAGTATGTGCTTCATCGCTTGTCGTTGCAACCTAGAACTTGCAAGTATGTAAGATGTCAGCACACCTTCTTCCAGCCACTTATAATGAAGTCATTTAGGCACGTCTTCGAACAGGATAGAGCTGTACGCTTTCAACCTTAAGTCAAGGCCGTTGTCCACTGCGTTGCCTGTGGTGAGAGGTAATGCCTGAAATTTGGTATTCTATGCACACTCTTGACACTGTGGATTTCGGAATATTGAATTCCCTAACGAATTACGAAATTTAATGTCCCATGAGTCTAGCTCAAACTACCATACCGCGTCCAAAGTCTGTTAACTTCCATCGTGCTACCATAATTACGTCAGAAACCTTTTCTCATGAATCACCTGAGTGCAAATGACAGGTCCACCAACAGACTTCCCTTGTGTATGCGATACTACCGCCATGTGTATATGTGCATATCGCTAGCCCACGACTTTTGTCACCTCAGTGTAACTGAGCGAGCTTTATGTCTTGATAAGAGGGTAGTAATTTGTAAGTATACTTATGAGCCATTCGATTATGAGACGACTGTAATACGTGTTTTCTGCGTTACATTTGACCTTGTTCTCAAACTGTTAGGTGACAGACTTTAAAAATCTCTCAGAGTTAGTGGCTCATCTATTTATTCTGTAAGTTATCAGCCAGATACATTTTAATGCGTTACTGTATTAATCATTTTCAGAGTATTACTCCCTTACCGGTTCAAGACTTTCTCTATTTCAGAGTAAGCCTGTGTGTCAGTGTGAGGGAAGAAGAGCAAATCATCAGTTTTTGGAATTGTGGTACTTTAACCACATTCACCTTATACTGATGATAAACGAGCCAAAAGTTGTCGTAGATTGCAGACGTGTAACAGATACAATAATTGTTTATGGTGTCTACTCAGTTTTATAAGCCAATGAAACCAATAATTTAGTCTGGATCACATTCTGTTCTTCTGAGAGACTTTGAAAAGAGTTTCACTTCCGGATGTCATCTCTGGTTGACGCACAATTTTTAATACTTTAATTTAGTTTTACTTGATAGACATTTTTATTGTATGTAAACAACGTTAATTTTTAGCTTTTGTCATTTTATTACCTCTCTCTAGGTTTCTCTTCCAAGTTGTATGTTATAATTTCTCCTAGTTATATAAACTGTTTCATTACTTTTTCTTTCTCGTGATCCACTGTTATGTGGTTTATTACTAGCGGATCTGCTACCATCATCTCAGTCTTTTCGAATGACAACTGGTGTCCTATTTTTTATGTTATTTTTGTGGGACTGTTACTTGACTTCTGTCTTCTTGAAGGTTATTAGCTGCATATCCCATGCAATTTAATTTTATGTGATTTTTCTTGGTTCAGATTCTTATGGTTTTAAGATCTTACTTGTACTAGTCTTTCATCACGTACTCCAAGGCACAGTCGAAAATTAATGGCGATAAACCACCTCCCTGTCTTAACACTGTTTTATTCGTAAATTGCGCAGATATTTCTCCTCTGAACTTTACTTTAGATTTGGTTCTCGTTAGAGCTAATTTTATAATTTTTATTAGTTTGGATTCACTTCGAAACTCCTTCATCATGGAAGATTTGTGGATATAATCACAAGATTTCGTGACGTCAACTAAGGTTATGACATGTTGTTTTTGTGTTCTTTTGTAGTAATCCACTACTAGTTTGAAAGTGATTATCTGTTTTGGCCAGCTTTTCCTGGGCCTGAATCCTCCTTGGTATTCTCCTACTTCCAGATCAAGTTGATCCTTACAACGATTGTATATCATTCTTGACATGACGTTATATGTGATATCCGAAAGGGAAATTCCTCTGTAGTTGACTGAATTTGATTTGCCTCCTTTACTGTGTAATAGATAGATTATAGCAGTAGCCAAACGTTCTGATAGTTCTTCTTTCTTCCAGGTTTCTACTGTACATTGGTGTAATGATATTTTGACTGGTTTTGCTGCACATTTCCAAATTCCCGCAAATGTTAGAATTTCTTCATTTGGTTTGCACTATTTTAGCTTTTTCAAAGCTTTGTAGACTTCGTGTATTGCGGGTGGCTTTTTTTCTGCTGCGTTTTAATATGGGTATTTGTGTTTATTTGAAGCAGTTCTGGGGAATCTTCGAAATTTAGTAATTTTTTAAATTTTTTGCTAAAATTTCCAAATTTTTTATGTTGCTGTGAGCTGTCTTATTATTTTTATTCTTTCACATCAATGTTGGAGGGTTGTATCTTTGTAGTTGCATTCTAAGTATTTTGTAATAGTCTCTTGACTTTCTTCGCTAGCTATTCCTTTCTGTCGTTTTTGGTACTGCCGTTTAATCCTTCTTATTACTTTTTCTGTTATCTTCCTTTGTTCTGTAGGTTTGAATTGTGATTTTTTTGTGTTTCACTCTGAAACCTTAACCACGTTTGGTGTCTATTTACCATTGTTTTATCACAGTCATCGTTACGCCAATGGTGTTTTTTCTTGGATTTCTTGGGGCTACTTGTTCAGCCGTTTGTTCAACTGGGAAACTATTTCCTCTATGTTATTCGTTACTTTTATTTCCCTCGTTTGTTCTTCGTATTCCTTGTCATCTGTCAGTTTATGAGCGTCGTTGGCTCTATCCTTTTATGAAGTGGAATTTTCTCTTCGTCAGTGGCGTAAATTCAGTTTTTATTTTATCAGTCGTGATCTGATCCAGTATCTGTTCCACTTGGAACTTTCACATTATATATTTCCCCTGTATAATTTTTATCCATAAAGGTATAGCTCAGTTGCATTTCTACGTTTTCCGGTCGGGATGTTTCCAAGTTTTGAGCTTATTTGGTCTATTCTTGAAGTATGTCGACTTTGAGATCATGTCTTGATTTCTG
This sequence comes from Schistocerca gregaria, assembly GCF_023897955.1. Lineage (NCBI taxonomy): Eukaryota > Metazoa > Arthropoda > Insecta > Orthoptera > Acrididae > Schistocerca > Schistocerca gregaria. The sequence goes on along the minus strand of NC_064931.1, from coordinate 688,520,682 downwards.
CAGAATTCCACCAGTGTCATGCCATTCATGTTCACTCTTCTTTATGCTGGCCATTTTCCCGTTATGTCTCTATGTTTTTTTCCCTCCTAACTGGGCATTAAATTCTCCAGTTAGATTTTGTCGTATTTTTATTTATCTTTGCGGTCGTCTGATGTAAAAGCTCCCAAAATCCAACCACTTCTTCTCTGTGTTCTTTCTCATTATTTTATCATTAGTTGGGGCGTGAGCATTTGTTGTTTTGTATATTTTATTTGCAGATTTTGTAGTTAGTGTTGATAGCCTGTGAGATTATCCATCCCGTCTTGAGTCTAAATTTTGATCTTCTCTCAGTACTGGATGTCTTCAGATGCTCCGACTCATCTAAGTTACTTTTCAAGTGACTTCCCACTGTTCCTTGGCAATTGCCAAGTGATGGATTTTTCCTTAAAAGCTTCGAGTTACAGCTACGACTGTTAACCGTAGACGTCGTTGTGTGTGTGGTCCGCGAGAACTATTTTATTTCGCTGAAGTCCGCTGGCACGCTTGTGAGGACTCACTTTCCACCCCTTTGCACGCATCACACCTTCCGCCTGCTACGACTGCGTAGTAGGTTCGTAGCTCTACCTACTTATTGCGGTTTACAGGAAGTGAAAAGTGTAGTTCAGTCGTCATGTGATAAAATTAGACTCTCTGGCAATCCATCCAATTCTTTTAACTGTGTGTTAACTTACCCAATGGAATACTTTCGTTCTAGACGTCCAATTTAGATTAATTTCAAATTTAGTCCACCGTATCTTAAAATTAGCCCATTGTAGAATATAGTACTGTTTATGAGATAAATCAGTCCTCTATAAACTTCAGATTGTAGTGTATGTTTCCAAATAAACAACGTGAAGCTTAACTTTGAGACGATTCAGTTCTTATGTGGGTGACTATAAAAATAGTGATGCAAAGCACAATCGAAGCCACTATCATGAATATGAATTCGGATGTTAGATTTACCATATATTTCAACCCACATAAATTCGTCTCAGTTCAAAAAAATGGCTCTGAGCACTATGGGACTTAACATCTGTGGTCATCAGTCCCCTAGAACTTAGAACTACTTAAACCTAATTAACCCAAGGACATCACACACATCCATGCCCGAGGCAGGATTCGAACCTGCGACCGTAGCAGTCCCGACTGAGCGCCTAGAACCGCTAGACCACCGCGGCCGGCCTCGTCTCAGTCGGCAGATAAGTAAATAATATCTTTTTCCCATCAAGCTCGATTCTTACCAATACGTAAACCACTGAATCAAAGGAATAATTTCAATAACGCTGTTGCAGGGTCTCTTGTGGCCAATACGAGAGAAAAAAGACGTTAGAAGAATAGCAGGAATGATTACAGCGACTAGTGCTTCAGCTTAAACTGTCATCAGTTAATTCAGTTATGCGGCAAGGAGAACGTATAAGCATTTCCAAGAAACAGTAAATAAAATTCTTCTCTCACGTAAAATACATTCAGTTTCTTCAATTAAAAATCACTCTCTATTTTAAATATCCCATATATACTTCCCCTGACATCTTTACTTCATGAAAATGAAACACATCTTTCGATGAAAACTAATATTTGTCCTCTCAATAAATCAGCTTACTACTCTCAGATGATAATATTTAACTACAAATAAAGTAATGTCCGCGATCTAAAGTCAACATGAACTAACTTTTTAATCCATGAAGCACAACGTCAAATTATACGGAGTGCGACAGTACCTAATGGTTTTCTACTGATGAGTTGCTCTTGTAAACAGTGTCCCGTAGCAGCAAACCAGTTGCGTCTTTACCTGTGATTATTCGTACTTTATGTGCTGGAGCTATGCACGGCTCTCTTTAAAAATAACAGCTCGATTTAGTCATATGGTCGAGCCGTGCATGTCTGCTTTCATGTCCCGCATCTAAAATGCTGCAACCAGAAGCCTGTAGCTGTGATACTACGATCAAGTAGTACATGCATCGGATACAATTACCAGTTAATAAAATACTCAGAAATACAAAATAAATGTGAAGTGAATAATTTAATATAGAAGGTTCTATTCGAACATCTGTAAATGATGTAGACGACAGAGCATTATATTGAATAGTGTTTATTCAAGAAAGGACATACAAAAAAAAAAAAAAAGAATTGTGTTGCAACTTTATCAAATTAAACTATGGAAACAAAATACTCTTCTCAAATTCAATAAAATTACGTTGAGAGCGAAAGAGAATGGTAGCAAAATCCCCAAACTAAATAGTCATCAGAGATACTCGGAAACTAAGAACATTACGTGATCTCAATACATGAAATGGTAAGATGGGTACCAGGTTGAGATTCATTGGGAGAGTCCTTAGAAAATGTAGTCCATCAACAAAGTAGGTGGCTTACAAAACATTTGTTCGACCTATACTTGAGTATTGCTCATCAGTGTGGGATCCGTACCAGGTCGGGTTGACTGAGGAGATAGAGAAGATCCAAAGAAGAGCGGCGCGTTTCGTCACAGAGTTATTTGGTAAGCGTGATAGCGTTACGGAGACGCTTAGCAAACTCAAGTGGCAGACTCTGCAAGAGAAGCGCTCAGCATCGCGGTGTAGCTTGCTGTCCAGGTTTCGAGAGGGTACGTTTCTGGATGAGGTATCGAATATATTGCTTCCCCCTACTTATACCTCCGGAGGAGATCACGAATGTAAAATTAAGAGAAATTCGAGTGCGCACGAAGGCTTTCCGACAGTCGTTCTTCCCGCGAACCATACGCGACTGGAACAGGAAAGGGAGGTAATGACAGTGGCACGTAAAGTGACATGTGCCACACACCGTTGGGTGGCTTGCGGAGTATAAATGTAGATGTAGAAATATTCAGCAGCTCAAAATACTTCAGAGTTCAACATGATGATTCACATATTAACACCTGTGATACTAAGAATAGTACCTCATCCTCTGTCTATCGTCATTTCCGTAATACAATCGAAAAATGTTAGTCCTATATTAGAGCCTATTCAGAACTTTCGAAATACATTGAAGCGCCAAAGAAGCTGGTATACCCTCGTTTATTCAAATGCAGATATATGTTAACAGGCAGTATAGACGCTGCTGTCGCCAACGCCTATATAAAACAAGTGTCTGGCGCAGTTAGACCGATTACTGCTGCTACAATGGTAGGTTATTAAAGTAAGTTTGAACGTAGTGTTATAGGCGGCGCACGAGCGTTGGACTCAGCTTCTCCGAGGTAGCAAAGCAAAGAAGTGGGGATTTTCCCCGTATGACCATTTCACGAGTGCACTGTGAATATCAGGAATCCGGTAAAACATCAAATCTCCGACATCGCTGCGGTCCGAAAAAGATCCTTCAAGAACGGGTCCAATGACGACTGAAGAGAATCGTGCAACGGGACAGAAGTGCTGGTGCTGATTCCGCATTTAACATTTGACGATGCCACTATGGCTGCAGTACATTAGGACTTTGTTTTTATGAAACCGGTATGCCTCTTCATATTTAAAGCGCACAAATGTAAATATTGTCAGTACTACTTTCATTATGGTCTGTGTATTGTTTTTAAGCTGTAGACAGTTTGCGAGTGTGTTTATGTTTTCCCCATTTTGCTGCAGATCTAATGATGGTCATTAAAGGCCGAGACCGGTAATCTGTTAACAAAAACTTTGTGACCATAGGAAACTTATTACATATACGGGTCACTGTTTTTTCGCGACAATGAAAGAAGTGCAACCCTTCCGCAAACTGCTGCAGATGCAATTGCTGGGTCATCAACAAGTGTCAGCGTGTGAACCATTCAAAGAAACATCATCTATATGGGCTTTCGGTGCCGAAGACCTACTCGTGTACCCTTGACTGCACGACACAAAGCTTTACGCCTCGCATGGATCAGTCTGGAAGCGCGCGACCGCTACGGTCGCAGGTTCGAATCCTGCCTCGGACATGGATGTATGTGATGACCTTAGGTTAGTTAGGTTTAAGTAGTTCTAAGTTCTAGGGGACTGATGACCTCAGCAGTTAAGTCCCATAGTGCTTAGAGCCATTTTGAACCTCGCATGGATCCACCAACGCCGACATTGGACTCTTGATGACTGTAAACATGTTGCCTGGTCGGACGAGTATCGTTTCAAGTTGTATCGAGCGGATGGATGTTTACGGGTGTGGAGATAACCTCATGAATCCATGGGCCCTGCATGTTAGCAGGGGAGTGTTCAAGCTGGTGGAGGCTCCGTAATGGTGAGTAACGTGTGCAGTTGGAGTGATATCGGACCCCTCATTCGTCTAGATACGACTCTTACAGGTGACACGTACGTAATGTTCTGTCAGATCACCTGCATCCATTCATGTCCATTGTGCATTACGACGGACTTGGGTAATTCCAGCAGCAGGACACCCTACACGACCAGAATTGGTACAGCGTGGCTCCAGAGACTCTCTTCTGAGTTTAAACACTTCCGCTGGCCACTGAACTCCCCAGACATAACATTACTGAGCATATCTGGGATGCCTTGCAACGTACTGTTCAGAAGAGATCTCCACGCCCTAGTACTCTTACGGATTTATTGACAGCCCTGCAGGATTCATGATGTTAGTTGCCTCCAGCACTGCTTCAGACATTATTCGAGTCCATGCCTGTTGTGCGCTGCACACTCGAATAATATGAGGTGCCTAGAAAAACAACAACTCAAAAAAATCGTATTAATAAATTTTTATTACATTATGATAAATGACAATACTGAACTTTGGGAATTTTACAATGGTGTCTCGCAAGCAATTGGCGACAGACAAATACGAAGTCTCCTCAGTGTATACAACTCCTAACACAAGTGAAACAATACGCTGCTGTAGCGTTTGTAGAACGGCTAGTCTTCAACTGGGCCGCGCCTAGGCGGCGCGGCGCTTAAGTCCTCTTGATGTAGATGGCGCTACAGTCTCGTTGTCATCCTAGAGAGGGGTCTGTCAGTGTACTATTGGCTGACGCTGTCTCAGAGCCCTCTCTGTTCTAACGTTCTTGCCCGTCGTGACGGTGCTTGACTTTACGCCGGAAAAATGCCACGTCGTGTTGTGGCAATTCTGCGTGCTCGCGGGGGGCCTACACGATATTAGGCAGGTGTACCAGATTCTTTGGCCCTTCGGTGTATAAAGCTCCTTCAGAGGGTCAAGTATAGTATCTGCTATTCACCGCCCAGAATCAATCACCTACAAAATCTCGTACCACTCGTTACCATAGGCAGGTCTGCCTCTTTCACGTGTGAAAGTGCCGCGAATCTCTCCCTTGAGCTCTTCACTCGAAAAAGTCCGGGTCTCCTCTTAACTCCCGTAGTGCACTGCTGTTTTTTCCATTGGCTGCAGGCCGTCCCCACCAAAAATACATCGTTCTTAAATTCTACAGACATCATTTGACTCAACTTGACCACTTCCCAGACTAAAACAAAAAAATCAGAGCAACATTTAAATAAAGAATTGTTATTAACATTCAGTCACACTCAGACCATTCACAAAGAATATAAATAAAGATTTGTCCACAAATAAATAAGCCAGTATTCTTGCCCAAATGCACTCATGACAAATGACAACACATTGTCATTAAATATTGTTTAAACAATTATTTACTCCCGCTTGTCAGAAGCGTCCTTTGGCAGTCTTTTACAAGGTGATGTCAGCTAAGATAGTAAACTGAAAGATATAAAAAACGTAATACATCATGGAATAAAATAGATATAATTACGTGGCTGTCAGGAAAGATATCGATAGGGCAATGCTATCATCGGAGATATTGTTTGTTGAAATCGCATGAAGCGTTTAAAAGTTGTTAATTTGAGTTTCATCATGAAAATGTTTATTCACTGTAAAACATTAACTTCTCTAGTTTTAAAGATAGTGTAAATATTGTTGTGTCACTGGATGTGCGTCATTTTTCTGAGATCGCAGATGCATTCAGATTTGCATTTATATTTGACTGTGGATTGCTGTAGATGTTCAAACAGCTGTAACTTAGCCATCTTGTAGGTTCTCGAAATTCCGCCATTTTTGGTGTCTCTCATGCATAAAGGGTATGTGCGCCGTCCAGATTCCCAGCTTTGGGATTTATCCACTTCTGATGATGCTGATTGCCTTTATAGGTGGACTTGCCCATACCAGTCACCTAACAGGACCTGCTTTGGCACGCCCTGAGCTCTGTGCCCGCTAGTATTCAGCCATACACCAGATTCACCTTACCCTGTACTGGTGGCCAAATCATTCATCTACATACGCGTAAAGTTACAGAAGTCTTCATCATAATTGTTATTCTTTTGCAGCACAATTGATGGGAGACTACAGGGACAAATCACAAGCGCTTTCCTGAAAAGAAACAGCCTTTGATACAATGCAATTGGCGACCAGGTACTCAACAGTACTACCAGAGCCTGGGCTGAGACCCTTACAGTTGCAGGATGATGAAATGTGGAGTATGTTGGTGTTGGCCAGTAGCTGCTCGGTGTGCTAATGAAATACCATTAACAAAGCATACTCCGGCGGGGCGGGGTCGGTCGTCTCAGTTCTCTTTCGGAATTATCGAAAGTACACCTTCCTTCCGATGTCCCTTCACTTCGTAGTAGCAGGTACGTGCTGGCTAGTGTAAAGCAGCGTTGATGAAACCAGTACCTAATACCTACCACAAAGAGGCCGCGTAACTCGAGTTAAAAGTCAGTTCCTGAAAGTTCATATTTAAAAAATCGTGCGTCCGCAAGATGCAGTCTACTTGCAGAAAGCATTTAAAATTTAGACTGAATCTGCTTTTTATTCTTACGGAAACACATGAAACGGTTATCAAGGCCGTATTTAATATGGTAAACTTTATCCTTCAAAATTCACTGTCTGTACAACACACTTTTACTCTAAAAGCAGCCAGAATTTTTGCAAGTCCTACCTGACTAAGTTTCACGACCTAACAGTCACAAATCTACCACTCTTCGCCAGTTAAACATTCGGTCGTTTCATTGGTCTTCTTAGTAAGAAGTGCTCGCCATAGTATTCCGTACAGAGCACGAAATATGCCGTGCGAAATTGTTACTACGACCAGAAAGTTCACACGCCTTAAATCTCCAACTATTTAATTTAGAAACACCAAACTTTCATTAAAATGTTCGTAACTCCAGTCGCTTCAGTCACGACACGTTCTAATCGCAATGAGCGCGCAAGTTCTTCACCTTACAGGCTATTTTTATGGAGCTATCTAACATGGTGTTATCCGTAGGCTGGTTAGCAAACTACTCCCTCGAGCTCCTCTACTCTCTGCTCACCTCACTATATTCACGCGGGAACAGCTTAATTCTGATTGGCTGTTGATCTAAACGACTAATCAGGATGTTCCTTCCAGATCATCCTAGCATCAAAACTTGCCTTATCCATCACTAATCTGATAGTAATTAAAGTCACTAAAACTTCAATTTCTAGTATATTGTTTAATTAAAATAATTGAATTGCAAGATATTCTTCAAATTGATAAATAAACTTATTCCACCTCTAACCTTCATTCTGGCTGCTTTTATACAAAAGCAAGATCACACCGACATCTGAATCATGGTTGCGCCATAACTTTCCCACGGTCTATTTGTACAAGGTTTTATGAGAAATAACATTAAGTTTTAATGTATGTTCCACATACACTCTCTCAATCATTCTCGTGCACTCACACAGCAAAATTATAAGCAAATAATAATTTTGAGCGATTTTTGTTCAAATGGTTCAAATGGCTCTGAGCACTATGGGACTTAACATCTGCTGTCATCAGTCTCCTAGAAATTAGAACTACTTAAACCTGACTAACCTAAGGACATCACACACATCGATGCCCGAGGCAGGATTCGAACCTGAGACAGTAGGGGTCGCGCGGTTCCAGACTGAAGCACCTAGAACTGCTCGGCCACACTGGCCGGCAGCGATTTTTGTATTACATAATATAAAGTAACTGAAGTTTTGAAAAGAAAATTCTAATTAATTGATTTTATGCACTGATAACTTTGTAATGGCTTCAAATGATTATGAAAGTCAATTTGTTATTGTTCCTAAGTGGGTTTTAAAACATAAGCGTCGGTTTAGGACTTCTCGGCAATTTTCATTATCTCCGGAAATATAATAAATAAAAATCTGAAATTTTGACAGCATCATTCCATTGATAACAAAAGGCTCTGTACCAAATTTGAACAAAATCGAATAATAACTGATTTGGATTCTTTAGATTCGTAGAGGGTATTAATTTTCGTACCGACTGAATGTTACTCTATGCAGTTCTCACGGCAGGCAGGGTCAGCTGCACTGTGAGCAAAGCGGAAAAAAAAAAAAAAAAAAAAAAAAAAAAAAAAAAAAAAAAAAAAAAAAAACATAACCATCCTGCAGCCAGCATACCAAACGGCTGCGTGCATTACTGCTACGAATGTCATCTCGTAATAACTTGCTACGTTACAATACATTTATTCGATTTAAGTCTTACATCTGAATCGTCTTCGCCATGGCCTTACACACAGGGCACTGGACACAACACACAGACTTAGAATGCAATGACTCATCCACCTCAGAAGATCATCGGAGTCGTTGTTTCATTCGTGGCTGCTTATGAAACACAGTGGCACCATGCAGTGTCAAAGCTGTTTCACAGAAGAAAACTGAACTGTAGTTCCTTCTCTAGATTGTCGCACAAATGACAAAATGGTAGATATCGAAATAGATGACAGAGGGGCAGAAAAACAATTAAAATCGCTCAAAAGAGGAAAGGCCACTGGACCTGATGGGATACCAGTTCGATTTTACATAGAGTATGCTAAGGAATTTGCCTCCCTTCTTGCAGCGGTGTACCGTAGGTCTCTAGAAGAGCGTAGCGTTCCAAAAGATTAGAAAAGGGCACAGGTCATCCTCGTTTTCGAGAAGGGACGTCGAACAGGTATGCAGAACTATAGACCTATATCTCTAACGTCGATCAGTTATAGAATTTTGGAACACGTATTATGTTCGAGTATAATGACTTCTCTGGAGGCTAGAAATCTACTCTGTAGGAATCAGCATGGGTTTCGAAAAAGACGATCGTGTCAAACCCAGCTCGCGCAATTCGTCCATGAGAGTCAGAGGGTCATAGACACGGGTTCCCAGGTAGATGCCGGGTTCCTTGACTTCCGCAAGGCGTTGGATACAGTTCCCCACAGTAGTTTAATGAACAAAGTAAGAGCATATGGACTATCAGACCAATTGTGTGATTGGAGTGAAGAGCTCCTAGACAACAGAACGCAGCATGTCATTCTCATTGGAGACAAGTCTTCCGAAGTAAGAGTGATTTCAGGTGTGCCGCAGGGGATATAAATGACCTTATGGATAACATCGGAAGTTCACTGAGGCTTTTTGCGGATGATGCTGTAGTATATCGAGAGGCTGTAACAATGGAAAATTGTACTGAAATGCAGGAGGACCTACAACGAATTGACGCATGGTGCAGGGAATGATAATTGACTCTCAATGTAGACAAGTGTAATGTGCTGCGAATACATAGAAAGAAAGAGCCTTTATCATTTAGCTACAATATAGCAGGCCAGCAACTGGAAGCAGTTAATTCCATAAATTATCTGGGAGTAGGTATTAGGAGTGATTTAAAATGGAATGACCATATAAAATTAATTGTCGGTAAAGCAGATACCAGACTGAGGTTCATTGAAAGAATCCTAAGGAAATGCAGTCCGAAAACAAAGGAAGTACGTTACAGTACGCTTGTTCGCCCATTGCTTGAAAACTGCTCACCGGTGTGGGATCCGTACCAGATAGGGTTGACAGAAGAGATAGAGAAGATCCAACGGAGAGCAGAGCGCTTCGCTACAGAATCATTTAGTAATCGCGAAAGCGTTACGGAGATGATAGATAAACTCAAGTGGAAGACTCTGCAAGAGAGACGCTCAGTAGCCGGGTACGGACTTTTGTTGAAGTTTCGAGACCATACCTTCACCGAGGAGTCAAGCAGTATATTGCTCCCTCCTACGTATATCTCGCTAAGAGACCATGAGGATATAATCAGAGAGATTAGAGCCCACACAGAGGCATACCGACAATCTTTCTTTCCACGAACAATACGAGGCTGGAATAGAAGGGAGAACCGATAGAGGTACTCAAGGTACCTTCAGCCACCTACCGTCAGGTGGCTTGTGGAGTATGGATATTAGATGTAGATAACAGGTGTAGTTCGTACAGTGGCATCGACCACCAGATCGTCGACTGCTTTTTGCAAAGATACTCTTATGGACATTGAAGGGACGTGTGCAAATAAACTCCTACAGCTCTGCTTGGGATGGAGAAGGGAGTGCAATACTACAGCATGGGCCCTCTACCAGACTTAGGCTGTGGACACCGATGTTTGCTTGTAGTTGCAAGTCAGGGGCAGCAGCCTTTCCCATGCCTCCTGGATACAGTGACAAGTTGGTGGTGCACGAAACACATTCTGTTTGGCTCTGGAAGCCGGCGGTAAAAGTCACCAAGACATAAGATTTGGCAGCTCACACAGACCAGGTTTGGCAAACCAGGTGGGCAGCAATCTTGAAGGCAAAAGTCATCTGGCGAATGGTATACAGAACATCACAGGGTTGGCATCATAGCTGGCTCTGCGTAAGTGGACATCATATGGGCTTGCAAGTCTGAGTACTTATTGCTGTCCTTGTAAGGCAATAACGTTATATGTTGCTGGGGATGCCTGCATGTGTCTTCGTTTTCTAGGCTCATCAGCATTCTTCACCACACCTCAGTGTCGCATCAGTAGCTTTCAGTGCTTCAACTTGGTACTTTTCCACCATGTCACTGGGCTGCTAGGTATTCTTGTGGAACATTTACTCGTTCTTGTGACATCATGTTGTGCAGCCAGAAAGACATTCTGATCCCTCCTCAGTGAGGACCTTTGGTCCTAATACAAGGAGTTATTAGACTTGGCACTGACTGCCAGAGTTGTTGGGTGTCATCCTGAGGGATATAGTGCCAAATTCTGTCCAACTGCTGCCTTAGATTGTCAAAATCAGTAGCTAGTTACAGTGCCCTGGCTATAATGCTCCAAACATCCTCAGTTTCGGAGAGATCCATCAACCTTGTCGGCAAAGACAGGGTTTGACAAGCATGCAGACAAGCAGTAGAAACTCTCGTTGTGTGCAGGCGGGCATTATCTTGCTGAAATGTAGACAGATCAGGACTTGCCATGAAGGGTAATAAAACAACTCTTAGAATATCGTCGACGTTCCATTGTGCTGGATGGGCGCCGCGGATGACAACCAGAGGGGTGCTGCTATGAAAAGGAAAGGTACCCCAGGCCATCACTACTGTTTCTGGGACCGTATGGCAGCAGATGCTCTATCGATCCACGTTGTCCAAGAAAAACGCTGTTGGCCCCGAGCGACAACTCTTCTAACTTCTTCTAGTTACACCTCTAAATTCTTATCTATATACATAGTCTGCAAGAGGATGTGCACTGGATGGTGGAGAGTATGCTGTAATTATGTCAGTAGCCTCCCTTCTCATTCCATTTGTTTAAGGGGCAAAGGTAAACTACACTCCTGGAAATGGAAAAAAGAACACATTGACACCGGTGTGTCAGACCCACCATACTTGCTCCGGACACTGCGAGAGGGCTGTACAAGCAATGATCACACGCACGGCACAGCGGACACACCAGGAACCGCGGTGTTGGCCGTCGAATGGCGCTAGCTGCGCAGCATTTGTGCACCGCCGCCGTCAGTGTCAGCCAGTTTGCCGTGGCATACTGAGCTCCATCGCAGTCTTTAACACTGGTAGCACGCCGCGACAGCATGGACGTGAACCGTATGTGCAGTTGACGGACTTTGAGCGAGGGCGTATAGTGGGCATGCGGGAGGCCGGGTGGACGTACCGCCGAATTGCTCAACACGTGGGGTGTGAGGTCTCCACAGTACATCGATGTTGTCGCCAGTGGTCGGCGGAAGGTGCACGTGCCCGTCGACCTGGGACCGGACCGCAGCGACGCACGGATGCACGCAAAGACCGTAGGATCCTACGCAGTCACGTAGGGGAGCGCACAGCCACTTCCCAGCAAATTAGGGACACTGTTGCTCCTGGGGTATCGGCGAGGACCATTCGCAACTGTCTCCATGAAGCTGGGCTACGGTCCCGCACACCGTTAGGCCGTCTTCCGCTCACGCCCCAACATCGTGCAGCCAGCCTCCAGTGGTGTCGCGACAGGCGTGAATGGAGGGACGAATGGAGACGTGTCGTCTTCAGCGATGAGAGTCGCTTCTGCCTTGGTGCCAATGATGGTCGTATGCGTGTTTGGCGCCGTGCAGGTGAGCGCCACAATCAGGAGTGCATACGACCGAGGCACACAGGGCCAACACCCGGCATCATGGTGTGGGGAGCGATCTCCTACACTGGCCATACACCTCTGGTGATCGTCGAGGGGACACTGAATAGTGCACGGTACATCCAAACCGTCATAGAACCCATCGTTCTACCATTCCTAGACCGGCAAGGGAACTTGTTGTTCCAACAGGACAATGCACGTCCGCATGTATCCCGTGCCACCCAACGTGCTCTAGAAGGTGTAAGTCAACTACCCTGGCCAGCAAGATCTCCGGATCTGTCCCCCATTGAGCATGTTTGGGACTGGATGAAGCGTCGCCTCACGCGGTCTGCACGTCCAGCACGAACGCTGGTCCAACTGAGGCGCTAGGTGGAAATGGCATGGCAAGCCGTTCCACAGGACTAGATCCAGCATCTCTACGATCGTCTCCATGGGAGAATAGCAGCCTGCATTGCTGCGAAAGGTGGATATACACTGTACTAGTGCCGACATTGTGCATGCTCTGTTGCCTGTGTCTATGTGCCTGTGGTTCTGTCAGTGTGATCATATGATGTATCTGACCCCAGGAATGTGTAAATAAAGTTTCCCATTCCTGGGACAATGAATTCACGGTGTTCTTATTTCAATTTCCAGGAGTGTATTTGTATATGGAGGTTTTCATCTTTTTCCTGGCCTTTATGTACTACCTCGACGGAGTCAGCATGTCACTTCTTTGGATTTGGTAATGCTAGTGGTAAAGGATGGCCGCATTCCACTTCGTATCACCACCCCTTCCTGTCGACCCCCTTCCCCTCATCCCTCCTCCCCCACCCCCAGGACGGAGTTTGTGTATGCTTGAACAAGTTGTGTTTATTGCCACTTGCATCCTGCAAGGTGTCCAGCAATTTTTTTTTACTTACTCCGTCCCTCCAGCAGAGTCGGATGAAGGTTGGCTCTTACCTGACAATGAAATGAAATGTCGTGTGGCTGGGGCGTCTCGTCGGGTAGACCGGTCGCCTGCTGCAAGTCTTTTTAGTTGACGCTACTTCGCCAACATTCGTGTCTATGGGGAAGAGATGATGATGACAACACAACACCCAGTCCCTTAGCGGAGAAAATCTCCGACCCAGCTCTGAATCGAACTCGGCCCCCTTTGCATGGCATTCCGTCGCCCTGACCACTCAGCTATCGTGGTAGACTACGTGACAATCATAATTCATAGGTACTCCATCTTGATGGAAATAAATCTCATCATAACAAATCGTTTCGTTAAAGCGTGGGACGAGGAATTCCTGCAGCAAATTCGGAAACATTTACCATTGAATGTATGAATGTTAAAAAAGAATCACTCCTAGAGACTCGACGTTGTTCTTCCACACCATCTAGTAAACCTCTAAATTTATTAGAAAATTGGTGTTTTTAGTTATTTGTTATTTTATTTTAGTGTTTTGTTCAGATATAACAACAGAACAGATGTTGCTCAAGAACTGCCATGAATATAGCACGTAATATTTTAACATAATTTCAAATGTCTTAGTTATTATCAATCTCGTCTCACAAACATACATAAAACACAGTTTATACAATTATTGACAGATCTGCACAGTTTATATAATTTTTGACCAAAATTTGGCCACTTGCAGTGCATTGTCCGTTGCCTGACGAAGGTCATCTTCTGTGCAGTTGGCTGGACACAGTCGACGCTGAAGCATATGTTGAACAGTCTGTTCTTGCCCGCAATCACGCTTGGTTTTGTTTTCTTCTGTGTATCCCCATTTTGCCAGGTTAGCCCGTGATCTGCCCACTTCTGCCCTCAGCCTATTCAAGGACTTCCAGATAGGCCAATTCTCATCATGACCAGGGGGTAAAGATTCCGAAAATCTTTTCCAACCAGGAGGATAGGATGTCTCAGCCCTCCATAGGTCCAGCCTGGTGGTACACAACATTGGTTCAAGGAAAGCGAATATGATAAAGTAATATGAGGCATTGGGCACAAGTGCCATATCGAATAAGAAAATAAAGACTTGCATTGATAGAGACTGACAAGATATCTAGGACAGAACAGAAACAGCTAGGAGACGTTACCAGTTAGTTCCTAACGTAGAGGAAAGATCAAGAATTTCATACTGTCTTCCGAGCAAGGGAGCTGTAAACTACCTGCCGGGACATGGTCTATATCCAAACCTCTACTGAACATACGAAAACGCGCCACACACACTGGTGAATGTGGAGCAGTCAGCACCCCGGACCACATCGGCCTGAGACGTGTTACAGACCAGGACAGGAACGTCTTTGGTAATACAACAGTCTATAACATAATAAGAATTGCGGAACTGTGGCATAAGCTGAACTCACTGACAGCTAAAATATCAGCTTATCAACTAAAAGCGTACATGGCTGAAAGACAAGCTAGAAGAGGACATAAATATGACAACGAGACGCAACACGGCACATCATCCACCTGCAACAATCTTCTTATCTTCTTAAAGCAGTGAGGAGATGAGTCTCAGGGAGGACCAGGAAGGATTTACTGAGAACCTGACAGCCATCTCCCAAATTTCTATACCTGGGGTGGCACAGCACAACAGCCCCTATGAATCGAGTTGTACTTGGGGCTAACAATTCAGACAAATGAGAAAATTAGCTTCGTTCTATCACCAAGTATAGAAATGTAGTCGCTTTATAGTGTAGTCTAGTGTCGTGTAGTGTAGTGCTTTATAGTATAGTGTAGTGTAGTGTTGTGGTAGTGTAGTTCAAAACTATAAATTACAATATTTGTGATCCACCAATGCATCGTAGTGTAACAGACAAGTAGCATGTGCCTTCTGGATTCCAGATGAACGTATATCAGTGCGACAGATGGCTAAATGGACTAAGGAGACTTTTTTATTTTTATTTTTTTTCGTTAATGTAGATATTTTAAGTAGATTTTTTCACCTTAAACACCATAATGCTTAGTTCTACTAACACATTTGAGATAATGCTTAGTTGTGGCCCTAAGAAGAGCTTTTATATGGATGTTTCTGGAGTGAAAGGATCAGCTGTCAGTTCTTGATGCCCAGGGTACACCCTATTGCTTTTTTCAATCGCAGTCTTCGGGGAGGTTTCTTTCATGGATCATCAACAAAAAAATGGATTCTCCAAATCTTCATTAAGTGTGTTGATAGGTGTCAAATTCCAAAGATATTTCGGAATAGCCGAGTAATTGCTGTGCTGAAACCTGATAAAGAAGAAAAGCCAAAGAATTTTAGACCAATCGCACTGCTGCGTATCTCTACAAACTGCTAGAGACAATAATCTTAAACCGTCTCTCACATGTTTTTGGTCCGTTGCTTATACCTCAGCACGTTCGATGCCGCCCTGCTAAAAGCTGCACAGGACAATTACTCAGCCTTACACAGTTCATAGAAGAAGGCTTTGAAGCCTGTAAGGTGACAGGGCTGGCAGTCGTGGACTTCACAGCAGCACCCGACACCGTCAACCACCAATTACTATTAAACAAAGTCTACAACCTACCAAGGATTTCAGCCTCATCAGGCTCATCGTCAGTCTTCTGCAGAATCGTAGTTTCTTCTTTGACCTCAAAGGACAGCACAGCCGATGGAGGCTGCAGAAAAATGGCCTTTCCCTGGGAAGTGTATTGACTCCAGTTTTGTTCAATATATGTACTAACAACCAGCACATAGTCCCCAACTGCAGGCGTTTCTTTTATGCTGATGATCTCAGACTGACAACCCAAACCACAAGCTTCGATTCAATAGAAATCACCCTAAAGAGTGCTCTTGAACATCTGTCAAAATAGTACAGAATAAACCAGCTTCAACCAAACCCATCAAAGACTTAAGTGCGTCCTATTCATCTGAGAAACAGGGAAACCACTCGCAAATACAATGGTCAGAGGTTTTATTGAAATACTGTGACGTTCCAAAATTTCTATGAATAATACTCGACAGTTCTCTAACATTCAAAAAACACTGCATGAATTTCAAATCAAAAGTCTCCACCAGGAACAACCTATTGAGAGAACTGGCCAGTTCACAGTGGGCAGCTAGGCTGAAACCATCCGAACTTGTGCAATGGTATTATGCTACTCTGCTGCAGAGTATGCCTGTCCTGTTTGGTATAAGTCAACACATGCCAGACAGGTGGATATTGCCCTAAACGACACATGCAAAATTATATCACGATGCTTGAAGTCAACTCCAGTCGAATGGCTCTACCACCTTGCAGGAATTGTACCACCTCCTGTTCGAAGAGAAATAGCAGCAAACAGGGAAAGAACGAAACTGAAGCAAGAAGAAACGCATCCTATGCAAGGGAAACAACCCTAGCCACGACGACTAAGGTCAAGGAGAAGTTTCCTCAGAACATCGGAGAAACTAAGAACCACTGATGAAGATTAGCAATGAAGATTAGCAATGAAGAGGTAGCAAGCCCAGTTTCACCAGCAGCGCCTTAATCAGGGTTGCTCTATGCTAGCCTGTCAGGGGCAAGAGTACACTTCTTCGTGCTCGCCTTAGAGCCTGTGCTGTCCTTAACTAGGAGCCCAAACGCTCGTTCCGTGGCCCACAATAACAACTAAGATTGCGCTGTGGCACGTCCTTATTGCACTTAGTAGTAGCTGAAAACTTCTTTGGCCAGTTGTTGCTATTTTGTTCAGGATTTTAATGCCTCTCTGGCATGAAAGTTCTGCTTTTCGTTAATGATTATGCCTAGGTACCTATACACTTCCTTTCTCTTCACAGGTTGGTCGTTTATTTTGCTCGTGACGTATCTCGTTATTGATAATGTTTCTTTTAGCAACTCATAAACCATTTCGTGTGCTGCTACCGTAAGTTTGTTTTCTATTTCTGGTATCGATTAATTGCTATTTTAAATATTTTCTAGTCGTTGCAGACCATTTTACTTAGAGGCGCTGGGACTTACATCTTTTACGGGGAACCGTTTACAAAAATTTCAACTTTTGGTCACAATGATTGATAGTTTTTATAACTCCTGAAGTGATGTGTTATACTTTCAACAGGCTTACTTGAGAACCTGAAGTACCGGGTGGTTATAATTAAACTTTCTCTGTTTAGCATGTTATAAAACGGAAACTAATTACCGTTCGAGTACCAAACGTTGTAACACTAATGTCAAGGACACGGGGAAATAAATAAACCAGAATCAGTTCAGTCGAAACACTTTTAATGTGCTGCTACGGTACATCATATCATTACGTACCGGTGCCATTACTGCTACAGAGGGCTCAATATGGTACCCATCAGTGTCTAGAAGAGTCTGGAAGCTCAATATTGCATTCTTCACAGCATGACGAAGCATGTCAGCAGATATACTGACTACCATTCTTGACATGCTGCGCTTCAAATCAGCACATGTGTGAATGTTTCCCTGGTAAACCCTGTCTTCCAGGTAGCCCCACAACCAGAAATCGCAGGGAGTGAGATCGGGTGATGGTGCTGGCCAAGCTTTTGGAAACGATCGGCTGATAATTCGACCGTTTCCAAACGCGTTTCACAGAAGCAGTTGAACTTTACGAGCGACGTGCGGTGGGGCCCCATCTTGCATGAAAACTGTTGCGTTCACTGCGTCTCTCTCTTATAGGGCGAGTATGACATGCTAGCGAAGCATATCGCAGTAACGATGGCGAGTCACACTGCACGTGTTTGGTCCTTGAGTGCCAACCTTTTCAAAAAGAATGGGCCAATGAGAAAGTAGCTGTGAAGCCACACCATATGAGACATCTTCTACATCTACATCTACATAGATACTCTGCAAATTACATTTAAGTGCCTAGCAGACGGTTCATCGAACCGCCTTCACAATTCTCTATTAGTCCAATCTCGTGTAGCGCGCGGAAAGAATGAACATCTATATCTTTCCGTACGAGCTCTGATTTCCCTTATTTTATCTTCGTGATCGTTCCTCCTTATGTAAGTCTGTGTCAACAAAATATTTTCGTATTCGGAGGAGAAAGTTGGTGATTGGAATTTCGTGAGAAGATTCCGTCGCAACGAAAAACGCCTTTCTTTTAATGATGTCCATCCCAAATCCTGTATCGTTTCTGTGACACTCTCTTCCATATTTCGTGATAATACAAAACGTGCTGCCTTTCTTTGAACTTCTTCGATGTACTCAGTCAGTCCTATCTGGTAAGGATCCCACACCGCGCAACAGTATTCCAAAAGAGGACGGACAAGCGTAGTGTAGGCAGACTCCTTAGCAGGTCTGTTACATTTTCTAAGTGTCCTGCCAATGAAACGCAGTCTTTGGTGAGCCTTCCCCACAACATTTTCTGTGTGTTCCTTCCAATTTGAATTGTTCGTAATTGTAATTGCTAAGCATTTAGTTGAATTTACGGCTTTAAGATTAGACTGATTTATCGTGTAACCGAAGTTTAACGCGTTCTATTTAGCACTCATTTGGATGACCACACATTTCGTTATTTAAGGTCAACTGCCACTTTTCGCAACAATCCGATATTTCTTCTAAATCGTTTTCCAGTTTGTTTTGATCTTCTGATGACTTTATTAGTCGATAAACGACAGCGTCATCTGCAAACAACCGAAGACGGCTGCTCAAATTGTCTCCCAAATCGTTTATATAAATAAGGAACAGCAAAGGGCCTATAACACTATCTTGGGGATCGCCAGAAATCACTTCTGTTTTACTCGATGACTTTCCGTCAACTACAACGAGCTGTGCCCTCTCTGGCAGGAAATCACAGATCCAGTCACATAACTGAGACGATAGTCCATAAGCACGCAATTTCACTAAGAGCCGTTTGTGTGGTACAGTGTCAAAAGCCTTCCGGAAATCCAGAAATACAGAATCGATCTGAAATCCCTTGTCAATAGCACTCAGCACTTCATGTGAATAAAGAGCTAGTTGTGTTTCACAAGAACGATATTTTCTAAATCCATGTTGACTGTGTGTCAATAGACCGTTTTCTTCGAGGTAATTCATTACGTTCGAACACAATATATGTTCTAAAATCCTGCTGCATATCGACGTTAACGATATGGACCTGTAATTTAGTGGATTACTCCTACTACCTTTCTTGAATATTGGTATGACCTGTGCAGCTTTCCAGTCTTTGGGTACGGATCTCTCGTCGAGCGAACGGTTGTATATGATTGCTAAGTACGGAACTAATGCATCAGCATACTCCGAAAGGAACCTAATTAGTAAGTGATGTAATAGAGAGGAACTTCATGCACACTGACTGGAGGTGAAGTTCCTCGCACTCAGTGTTTACCTCACCCGTCAGAGAAAAATGAGCCTCATCTATCCATAGGATAGTCCAGGGCCAGCCCTCGTCATCTTCAATCCTTGTGAGGAAGTGGAGAGCGAAGTCAACACGTCGTTGTTCGTCCTGTGGTACAAACTGCTGTACGATATGGATTTGTACGGATACCATTTGAGAATGTTTCGTAGCACCTTCCGTACAGTGGACCATTGGATATTCTACTGTCGTGACACAGCACGCGAACTGTATCACGATCAGGAATTGAGTAAAGTGTTGTCTGCCATAGCAACAGCGATTTCATTAACCAACTGTGGTGCATCCGGTCGTCGGCATTTCCCGGAGCGTCGCCCAGTTCTCCAGGTGATTCGAACTTCTTCACCATGCTCCCAACAGCAGGTGGAGAAAGAGGAGCCTACCGTAATCCTTTCAGCCGGCGATATTCTCGAAGTGGAGCTGCAGCATTACTCTTGTTTTGATGATAGCCCTTCACCTATAATGCCTTGCTTATTTTGCCCAAGCTCGTGTTGACACGCCAACAAGTGCACTTCCACTGGTCAGGTGTGTGAGACTATGAATCGCGATGACTGATCACGGTACCTGGTGGCCGTAGTTGGAACTGGACGATGACGCTGTGACTTATGGAAATCATGCACCCCATACTCTAGACATTAATACTACCAAGTTTGGCATTCGCACGGTAATCAGTTTCCGTGTTATAACATGTGAAACAGGGAATGTTTAATTGTAACCACCCGGTACTCATCACCTCGTAATTTTCATATCACAACCCGATTGCAACACAAATTTCATTGAGGAGGTTGATGTAGCTGTTTCTCTTCCGGCACTTAGAGATTGTGGTCTTATTTAGGACAATCGTCTTCAACACTACAATTGCTTCAAAATTATTCCTGGTCTGAGGAATGATGCAACACGTCGATGAATTTTTGTTTGGTTAACATCCGAATTACCTCTATATGACGATCGGATTCTCGTATCTCCTACAACAAATGAGTTTAAACTTCCTTTCCTCTAAGTTTACTCATGCTTTCATTATTATTTCAAGATAGCTGCACGGAAACCTTTCAGAGAGTACATGTTTTTTAAAGAAAGTAGTTTTATCATTATTGAAATGATTTTCGTAAAGAAGAGACAGTTTCTGTATTCTTCATCACAGAACGGTACCATCTGCCATGAGAGCCTTTGTGCTCTTCTTCATTGACATCAGCTTGAAATGCTTGCTCTCTATGGACCACTCATTATCAAAATTGCTGGGAAACTACTCAGAGCTTGCTTCCAAGACCACGATTACGTGTTAACTATCTGATAATTGTCTCGGAAACTTTTTGCAGTATTAAGCAATTGCTGCAGATTATTCACAATTTTTAGTTCATTCTCTAAGGGTAAAGACCGAGCGAGGTGGCGCAGTGGTTAGACACTGGACTCGCATTCGGGAGGACGACGGTTCAATCCCGCGTCCGGCCATCCTGATTTAGGTTTTCCGTGATTTCCCTAAATCACTCCAGGCAAATGCCGGGATGGTTCCTCTGAAAGGGCACGGCCGACTTCCTTCCCCATCCTTCCCTAATCCGATGAGACCGATGACCACGCTGTCTGTTCTCCTTCCCCAAACAACCAACCAATCTGAGGGAAAAGACGTCCCAGAAGACAGCGCTTTTGATCTTAAGTCTACACACATGCGGATCAGATTTATTTTTCAGTGACAATTCAAAGTTTTTCCTATGCATAGATTATTCTTTGGTTCAAAAGCTATGTGTAACACATGCATCACTCTACGGTGGCACTGTCTGCAAAAGCCTCAACATTTCATGTGATAAAGTCTCAAGTATCATCACCCTGAATGAGTAAAAATATGAAACTCTGAAAGATAAGTCACGACGTGAATTCGAACTGCGTGTAGAATACGGAAAAAGTAACCTAACTGTGAACCGATTTCCCCAACTAGTTTTTGTCCCGCTGATACGGCACATGATTCTTGACCTCTGATGGACGACTGCCATGTTACTACTCATGTTCATTCCGACATCTCCTTCCAAATGTATCACTCATTTGCTTACTATTTCATGGAAAACCTCGTGCAGTCGACATTTAATATACGCTAATCTGATATTCCTCACACCCAAGAAAACGTTCACTTAATTTGCCCCACAGCAGGAGAACTATTCTGTTATTACGAAACGTTTGCACAATCAGGACAAAGAACTAACATAAGATTATCTTTGACAAATTTATACAACTGGTCTCTATAAATGAATTAGGTCATTGTGGCACGAATTTATTGACGTGTCTCCAAAAACAAGGACTCATCTCCAAAGTTATATTGTAGAATGATTGCAAAAACAATCATATACGATGGTTCAAAACATTTGCCAGTCAAAAATTTCTATAGCAGTGGGAATAGGACGAAGTCGGAGGCGCGAAATAGGGCGGTTAGGATTGATGTTCCAACTTTTTTCTTTTGTAACTTCGCCTCTTCCCTCGTAGTTTTTTCATTTACTTGGTCTAGAAAATTTGCGTAGTATATCATCATCATATATAGGGTATTCTACGGCTTGCACCGCTTCTCACTTCCAGTTATCTACTTCCTCCGATCATGCTAGACTCCTCCTTTTAGTACTCTGGCAACCATCGCGTCCCGGACATATACATACCATCCCAAGTAGCTCTCGCATTAATCTTCCGTCATGGGTCCACTGCCACAGACTTTTTGGCTATCGCTATTGTCCAAATGCTCCAGATGTCAATACCATTTTACACGTCTCAACTCTATGGTGTCTATTGCTGATTTATCGACACTCATAACCTTATTTTACCCTTCTCAAGGTATTAATTAAAAATAGTATTTTTATCGTGTTAGAAAATACTTGCCATTATATTTCATGAAGATTAAACTCATTTCGCCTTTTGTGGTGTAGTGCTATCGGCAGCCGTACACAACTTGGAATGCTGTTTTATTTCTGTTGTGCAATAATAGATCCATTTATTAGTAATAAAATTCCGGTGTTCAGTATCAGTTGGATTTCTTTCTAAAAAGTTAAAGAAAACCTTTACGCATTTAATTATGGTTAGAAAATGCAGCATTAGCCATGTAAAAGCCGTCTACATGTACAACCACATCTGCTTGACTACCCCGAAACTCAAACATAGGTGCTGACAGAGGGTTCATCGAGCCACGTTCAGACTATTTTTCTGCCGTTTCACTCTCTAACAGCGCGCGAGAAAATCAAACACTTGAATGTTTCTGTGCGAGCTCTGATTTCTCTTATTTTATTAGGAGGTCATTGCTCCCTACGTAGGTGGGTACCAGTAAAATATTTTCGAATGCGGAGGAGAAAGTTGGTGATTGAAATATCTTGAAAAGGTCTCACCACAACGAAAGAGGCCTTACTTTTAATTACTCCCAATCTAACTCGCTTATTATGTCCGTGCCACGCTCTCATCATTTCGGAATGGTACAAAACGAGATGTCCTTCGTTGAACTTTCTCAACGTCCTCCGTCAATCCTTCCTGCTAAGGATTCCATACCATGCAGTAATACTCCAGAAGAGGACGGAAAAGAGTAGTGTTGGCAGTCTCTTTAGTAGATCTGTTGCATCTTCTAAGCGTTATACCAATGAAACGCAATCTTTGGTTCAGCTTCCCCGGAATTTTATCTATGTGATCATTACAATTTACATTGTTCGTAATTGTAATCCCTAGGTATTTAGTTGCATTGATGACCTCGAACCTAACCTAACCTAACCTAACCAATTTCTGTGATTTATTGTGTAACCGAAATTTACCGGATTCATTTTAATAATCATTTAGATGATTTTGGTTTTCATTATTTAGAATGAACTGTAACTTCCGCACAATAGAGACAACTTGCCTAAATTATTTTATAATTAGTTTTTATCTTCTGATCATTTTACTAGACGATAAATGACAGCATCATCTGTAAACAATGCAAGATGGCTACTTAGATTGTCTCCTAAATCATTTACATGGATTAGGAACAACAGAGGATCTAAAATACCGCCCTATGAGTCGCCAGATATCAATTCTGCTTTACTCGAAGACTTTCCCTCATTTACTACGAATTGTGATCTTTCTGACAGGAAATAACGAAACTAATCATACAACTGAGACGATACTCCACAGGCACGCAATTTGATTAGAAGTTTCTTGTGAGGAACGGTATCAAAAGCCATTTTGAAATCTAGAAATATGGCATCAATCTTAGATCCCATGTCGGCAGCAGTCATTACTTTGTGAAGAGCCAGTTGTGTTACAAAAGAAAGATATTTTCTGAATACATGCTGACTACTCGGCAATAGATAGATTTTTGAGGAAATTCGTAATGTTTGAACACAGTACATGTTTCAAAATCCTACTGCAACTCGACGTCTGTGACATTGGTCTGTAATTCAGCAGTTTCTTCCTATTTCCTTTCTTAAGTATTAGTATAACTTGTGTAATTTTCCAGTTTTTGGGAACGGATCTTTCGTCAGGCAAACAGTTGTAAATGACTGGTAATTGTGGAGCTATTATATCAGTATACTCCGAAAGGAACCTAACTGGTATACAATCTGGACCGGAAGATTTGCCTTTATAAAGTGATTTAAATTGCTTCCCTACATCGAGGATATCTACGTGTAAGTTACTCATGTTGGCAGCAGTTCTTGATTCGAATTCTTGAATATAGTTTTCTTCTTCTTTGATGGAGGAATTTTGGAAAGCAGTATTTAGCAACTCCACTTTAGTGCACTGTCTTCGGTAACATTATAATTGCTATCGTTCAGTCAAGTTATTGAAGATGCCTTGCTGCTAGTGGACATTACACACGACCAGAATCTCCTTTGATTTTTGACCAGATTTCAAGAGAGAATTTTGTTGTGGAAACTATTCAAATGGTTCAAATGGCTCTGAGCACTATGGGACTCAACTGCTGTGGTCATCAGTCCCTTAGAACTTAGAACTACTTAAACCTAACTAACCTAAGGACATCACACACATCCATGCCCGAGGCAGGATTCGAACCTGCGACCGTAGCAGTCGCACGGTTCCGGACTGCGCGCCTAGAACCGCGAGACCACCGCGGCCGGCGTGGAAACTATTAAAAGCATTTCAGTTGTCGTCGATTTCTTTGGACTCAAGCCACCTCTGGTCTATGCTTACATAGTTAATTTGGAAGGAATGGAGACTGTCTCTTAGGAGAGTGTCAAGCGAAATTTTTACCTGCTTTTTAACATAGATTTTTCGTGAATTTGGATGCTACCGTATTCAGTCTTGCTGCACCGATGTTGTGGTCACTAAACACTGTATCCGACATGATGCTTTCCATTTGTTGACAGGTCCAGTACGTTTTCGCAACCATTTACACTTCAAGTGGGCTCCTTAACTAATTGCTCAACCTAATCTTCGGAGAAAACATTTAGCACAATTTCCTACCACTGACTTTCAAAATTTATTTTTAACAGTTTATCGGCTGTTCAGGAATAGCGATGGCTATGACGTCGTCTATTTCATATATCTAGTTCCATTTTGTATAGGGCATCATTATATTAACAATAGGTTTCGGATGGCAAGCATCCATCGTCAAGTTTGCTACGGAAAAATAAGACCTAAGTTTTCTGATGCTAATCTGGAAGGTCTACAAGAAATCGGTTTACATCATTGAGCTGTTGCACTGCTTGGAACCAATGATTAAGACACCTCTGGTATACCATGAAGTTTACCTGAATAACTGTAATTTCTAATGCCTATGCTGTACAAGATGTTACAAAAAGGTACGGCCAAACTTTCAGGAAACATTCCTCACACACAAACAAAGAAAATATGTTATGTGGACATGTGTCCGGAAACGCTTACTTTCCATGTTAGAGCTCATTTTATTACTTCCCTTCAAATCACATTAATCATTGAATGGAAACACACAGCAACAGAACGTACCAGCGTGACTTCAAACACTTTGTTACAGCAAATGTTCAAAATACATGCATCCACCCTCCGTCGCATGGAGTCCCTAATGCGCTGATGCAGCCCTGGAGAATGGCGTATTGTATCACAGCCGTCCACAATACGAGCACGAAGAGTCTCGACATTTGGTACCGGGGTTGCTTAGACAAGAGCTTTCAAATGCCCCCATAAATGAAAGTCAAGAAGGTTGAGGTCAGGAGATCGTGGAGGCCTTGGAATTGGTCCGCTTCTACCAATCCATCGGCCACTCTTCGCGAACAGCTGAGCGTGTTGATGGCCGCGGTCAGCCGTCTTCAGACTGCTGCCTCAGAGTTTAGCGGCAGTGGGGAGTCTGGTGCGACGCAAGGTACACCCCAGGTGTTACATGCTTCACCCACTGTCCCTGCTGTCGAGACATCTTCGCGGGTACCCGGCGCGGTTGGGCCACCCTCTCCCCAAGGGGAGTGGCGGGTTCAGCGGCGTTCGCGGCGCACGAGGCGGAGGGTAAATGTGGAGGCTGTCCGTGTGGCATCTCCCGCTCTGCCTGTGAGTGGACATGTGGCTGCTCCTTCAGCAAGGTCCGAGCAGGCACACGGTGGGAGGGGTTTATTAGTTATTGGGAGCTCCAACGTTAGGCGGGTGATGGAGCCCCTTAGGCAAATAGCGGAAAGGTCGGGGAAGAAGGCCAGTGTTCACTCTGTCTGCTTGCCGGGGGTCTCATCCGAGATGTGGAGGAGGCCCTGCCGGCGGCGATAGAAGGCACTGGGTGCACCCGACTGCAAATTGTTGCTCATGTCGGCACCAATGACATGCCGTCTGGGTTCAGAGGTCATCCTCAGTTCGTACAGGCGGTTGGCGGAATTGGTGTAGGCGGAAAGCCTCGCTCGCGGGGTGGAATCAGAGCTAACTATTTGTAGTATCGTTCCCAGAACCGATCGCGGTCCTCTGGTTTGGAGCGGAGTGGAAGGCTTAAACCAGAGTCTCAGACGATTCTGCGGAGAGCTGGGGTGCAAATTTCTCGACCTCCGCTATCGGGTGGAGAAATGTAGGGTCCCCCTGAATAAGTCAGGCGTGCACTACACGCCGGAAGCGGCTACAAGGGTAGCGGAGTATGTGTGGAGTGCACATGGGGATTTTTAGGTTAGAGAATTCCCTCCCTAGTCCCGACAAGACGCCTCCTGAGACGCGGCGACGTAGGAGTAGGCAAAATGCAACAGGGAATAACAATACTAATGTGCTAATAGTAAACTGCAGGAGCGTCTATAGAAAGGTCCCAGAACTGCTCTCATTAATAAACGGGCACAACCCCCATATAGTACTAGGGACAGAAAATTGGCTGAAACCAGACGTAAACAGTAATGAAATCCTAAACTCAGATTGGAATGTATACCGCAGAGACAGGCTGGACAGTGAAGGGGGAGGCGTGTTTATAGCGATAAGAAGTGCAATAGTATCTAAGGAAATTGACGGAGATCCGAATTGTGAAATGATTTGGGTGAAGGTCACGGTTAAAGCAGGCTCAGACATGGTAATTGGAGGTCTCTATAGGGCCCCGGGCTCAGCAGTTGTGGCTGAGCACCTGAAGAATAATTTGGAAAATATTTCGATTAGATTTCCCCACCATGTTATAGTTCTGGGTGGAGATTTTAATTTGCCGAATATAGATTGGGAGACTCAAACGTTCATAACGGGTGGCAGGGACAAAGAATCCAGTGAAATATTTTTAAGTGCTTTATATGAAAACTACCTTGAGCAGTTAAACAGAGAATCGACTCGTGGCGATAACATATTAGACCTTCTGGTGACAAACAGACCGAACTATTTGAATCAGTTAATGCAGAACAGGGAATCAGCGATCATAAAGCGGTTACTGCATCGATGATTTCAGCCGTAAATAGAAATATTAAAAAAGGTAGGAAGATTTTTCTGTTTAGCAAAAGTGACAAAAAGCACATTTCAGAGTACTTGATGGCTCAACACAAAAGTTTTGTCTCGAGTACAGATAGTGTTGAGGATCAGTGGACAAAGTTCAAAACCATCGTACAATATGCGTTAGATGAGTATGTGCCAAGCAAGATCGTAAGAGATGGAAAAGAGCCACCGTGGTACAACAACCGAGTTAGAAAACTGCTACGGAAGCAAAGGGAACTTCACAGCAAACATAAACATAGCCAAAGCCTTGCAGACAAACAAAAATTACGCGAAGCGAAATGTAGTGTGAGGAGGGCTATGCGAGAGGCGTTCAATGAATTCGAAAGTAAAGTTCTGTGTACTGACTTGGCAGAAAATCCTAAGAAATTTTGGTCCTATGTCAAAGCGGTAGGTGGATCAAAACAAAATGTCCAGACACTCTGAGACCAAAATGGTACTGAAACAGAGCATGACAGACTAAAGGCCGAAATACTAAATGTCTTCTTCCAAAGCTGTTTCATAGAGGAAGACTGCACTGTAGTTCCTTCTGTAGATTGTCCCACAGATGACAAAATGGTAGATATCGAAATAGACCACAGAGGGATAATGAAACAATTAAAATCGCTCAAAAGAGGAAAGGCCGCTAGACCTGATGGGATACCAGTTCGATTTTACACAGAGTACGCGAAGGAACTTGCCTCCCTTCTTGCAGCGGTGTACCGTAGGTCTCTAGAAGAGCGAAGCGTTCCAAAGGATTGGAAAAGGGTACAGGTCATCCCCGTTTTCAAGAAGGGACGTCGAACAGATGTGCAGAACTATAGACCTATATCTCTAACGTCGATCAGTTGTAGAATTTTGGAACACGTATTATGTTCTAGTATAATGACTTTTCTGGAGACTAGAAATCTACTCTGTAGGAATCAGCATGGGTTTCGAAAAAGACGGTCGTGTGAAACCCAGCTCACGCTATTCGTCCACGAGACTCAGAGGGCCATAGACACGGCTTCACAGGTAGATGCCGTGTTTCTTGACTTCCGCAAGGCGTTTAACACAGTTCCCTACAGTCGTTTAATTAACAAAGTAAGAGCATGCGGACTATCAGACCAATTGTGTGATTAGATTTAGGAGTTCCTAGATAACAGCACGCAGCATGTCATTCTCAATGGAGAGAAGTCTTCCGAAGTAAGAGTGATTTCAGGTGTGCCACAGGGGAGTGTCATAGGACCGTTGCTATTCACAATATACATAAATGACCTGGTGGATGACATCGGAAGTCCACTGAGGCTTTTTGCAGATGATGCTGTGGTGTATCGAGAGGTTGCCACAGTAAAAAATTGTACTGAAATGCAGGAGGATCTGTAGCGAATTGACGCATGGTGCAGGGAATGGCAATTGAATCTCAATGTAGACAAGTGTAATGTGCTGCGAATACATAGAAAGATAGATCCCTTATCATTTAGCTACAAAATAGCAGGTCAGCAACTGGAAGCAGTTAATTCCATAAATTATCTGGGAGTACGCATTAGGAGTGATTTAAAATGGAATGATCATATAAAGTTGATCGTCGGCAAAGCAGATGCCAGACTGAGATTCATTGGAAGAATCCTAAGGAAATGCAATCCGAAAACAAAGAAAGTAGGTTACAGTATGCTTGTTCGCCCACTGCTTGAATACTGCTCAACAGTGTGGGATCCGTACCAGATAGGGTTGATAGAAGAGATAGAGAAGATCCAAGGGAGAGCAGCGCGCTTCGTTACAGGATCATTTAGTAATCGCGAAAGCGTTACGGAGATGACAGATAAACTCCAGTGGACGACTCTGCAGGAGAGACGCTCAGTAGCTCGGTACGGGCTTTTGTTAAAGCTTCGAGAACATACCTTCACCGAAGAGTCAAGCAGTATATTGCTGCCCTCTACGTATATCTCGCGAAGAGACCATGAGGATAAAATCAGAGAGATTAGAGCCCACACAGAAGCATACCGACAATCCTTCTTTCCACGAACAATACGAGACTGGAATAGAAGGGAGAACCGATAGAGGTACTCAGGGTACTCTCCGCCACACACCGTCAGGTGGCTTGCAGAGTATGGATGTAGATGTAGATGTCACCGAATCTGTTGTTGAGAAGCGTACGAACACTTCGACTGAAATGTGCAGGAGCTCCATGCTGCATGAACCACATGTTGTGTCGTACTTATAAAGGCACATGTTCTAGCAGCACAGGTAGAGTATCCCGTATGAAATCATGATAACGTGCTCCACTGAGCGTAGATGGAAGAACACGTGGCCCAATCAAGACATCACCAACAATGCCTGCCCAAACGTTCCAAAAAATCTGTGTTGATGACGTGATTGCACAATTGCGTTCGGATTCTCGTCAGCCCACACATGTTGATTGTGAAAATTTACAATTTGATCATGTTGGATTGAAGCCTCATCCGTAAAGAGAACATTTGCACTGAAATGAGGATTGACACTTTGTTGGATGAACCATTCGCAGAAGTGTACCCGTGGAGGCCAATCAGCTGCTGATAGTGCCTGCACACGCTGTACATGGTACGGAAACAACTGATTCTCCTGTAGCACTCTCCAGACAGTGACGTCGTCAATGTTACCTTCTACAGCAGCAACTTCTCTGACGCTGACATTAGAGTTATCGTCAACTGCACGAAGAATTGCCTCGTCCATTGCAGGTGTCCTCGTCGTTCTAGGTCTTCCCCAGTCGTGAGTCATAGGCTGGAATGTTCCGTGCTCCCTAAGACGCCGATCAATTGCTTCGAACGTCTTCCTGTCCGGACACCTTCGTTCTGGAAATCTGTCTCGATACAAACGCACCGCGCCACGGCTATTGCCCCGTGCTAAACCATACATCAAATGGGCATCTGCCAACTCCGCATTTGTAAACATTGCACTGACTGCAAAACCACGTTCGTGATGAACACTAACCTGATGATGCTACGTACTGATGTGCTTGATGCTAGTACTGTAGAGAAGCGAGTCGCATGTCAACACAAGCACTGAAGTCAACATTACCTTCCTTCAATTGAGCCAACTGGCGGTGAATCGAGGAAGTACAGTACATACTGACGAAACTAAAATGAGCTCTGACATGGAAATTAAGCGTTTCCGGACACATGTCCACATAACATCTTTTCTTTACTTGTGTGTGAAGAATGTTTCCTGAAAGTTTGGCCGTACCTTTTTGTAACACTCTGTATATGATACTGTATATTAAATATGTAGTACTCATTTCTCTGGCTAAAGGGTTAATGCCAAACGCCCATTAATTGAAAAAAATGAGACACCACTTCGATTTCACAAAGACTTTGTAGAGGTTTTAAAAAGGTCTAACAGTGTAAATCTGAATCCAAAATTATAGCAGTCATAACATAAAAATATTGAGTTGAAATAGCATATAAGGCAATAAAAAGTAATCTCTTCCAGTATACATTTCAGAATACAAAGAAATTCCTTGCTGTACTCAAATTTCAGAAAAGCGGCATCTGTTTGAAGGTAAGTTGCCGAAATTTCTTATTCGACTGCTGCGTGCACAGTTGCTTTGAGCTACCGCGGAACTGGGTCCCTCACGTTCTAACTGGCGAGTGCTTTAATTGAAATTCTTTTTGTGGCTTCTGTTTCAGTGCTGAGCCTGAAAGCCTACTTACTATGTTTCACTATAGTAAGCTCTGAAAGATGCGATAAAAACCACTTATTCTGTACTCGTCATGATTGTTGAGTGGTGATTAAGGTTTTCTTTTTTTCATAACAGTTAATTTTATCTCATCAATGGATGCTTGTCATTTAAAACTAGTCATTACCAAAATTTAATGTGGAAGTAATACTGAGTACTACATACTGTATTCTGACCGTGTCGGAATGATATTCCAGTTAACCTGTTTTAAAGATTACACAAAACATGAATAATTTAAAAAGCTAAACCTTGACACTGGAATGTCTCGGCCACAATTTGGCGTGCCAAAATTTATTGTCTTGGCTTTGGGACTCAAAATATGGTATCTACTGAGTCTTAAATCATGATTTAATAAAATGGACATGTAGACTTGAATTTAAGAATAATTAATTTGTATGGTGTCAGCTCACGCTAATTGATCAATCAGTTCACTGAAATAGACGCCAGGCTGATTGATTAAATCCAACTGAAACATCCAACCGTGTGTGCACAATAATTCTGAATGAAAGATTATTGGAGTGCCATACAGAAATGTGGGGTATCAGGCAATGAAATCTTAACGATGTAATTTCGTTAGAGGGGGGAAGAGGTCGTCAGTTTTCTGACTAGTTCAATGCAGCCCACTGCGACATCCTTTCCTGTGCCAACCTCTTCATCTCCGAGTAGCACTTACATCCAATGTCCTAAATTATTTATTGGATACATTCAAAACGCCATCTTCCCCTATAGTGTTTACTCTCTAAAGTTCCCTTCTATTACCATGTTAATTATTTCCTAATGTCTTAACACATTTACTGTCACGCTGCCCCTTCTCCTTGTCAATATTTTCCACATATTTTTACCCTCTCCGATCCTGCGAAGAACCTCCTGATATCTTATCTTATCATTCCAGCTAATTTACAGCATCCTTCATCCTTTAGCATAACATCTCAAATACTATGATTTTCTTCTTCTCAGCTTCCCCATTATTCAGACTATAAAACTATATTTTTCAACATAATCTCCGTTCAATGTGATGGCCTTACGCCCCCACTCTGCTGGTCGTCGTCGGATCCAATGTCGTGCTGCATCAGTAACCTCTTCATCATCCCAGTACTGCTTTCCGCGGAGTGTATGGTAGATTGCTTTTATGATTAGGCAGTGGCGGAAGGGAAGGGGGGGGGGGGGGGGAGGGGGGAGCCGAGCAACCCAGCTGGCACACACCTCTGAGTATCCCAAATTGTGGATGAGTGTGTCAGCACTACCAACAAAGAAGACCAGTTGAGCAGCGAAGTGTTTGATTGTGATCCCTCGATCATCTCGAATGAGGGAGTCTCAGCTGTGTGTGTGACTGACCGGTACACGCAAGGTCGGACAGGTTCGCGTGACCTTGTTGCGATGATGACAGACGCCTCGGCCAACGACTCACCGTGCTTTTGTTCACTGCCAGGTCTCCGTAGACGTTCCGTAAGCGCCTATGAATATGTGTGCTGCTCTGGTTTTCCGCTAAAAGAAACTCAGTGACAGCTGTGCTTGGAGCTGACTTCCGTTACAGACTAATTTTTGAAAGCTACGTATAGGATCGCCACCGATCGGAACTTCATGAAACTATAGGGGCTGAAGCGGGAATATACCAAGATGTTCCGCGACATATTCCACATTTTTTCAGCCGAAACTTTTCTAGAAAGAAAAGTTTTACATTACTTATTGAATGCCTCTTGTGCATTATGTGTTTGTAAGACGACAAATCCTGTAAAGATATCTCGATTTTTCTTGAGTCTTGCTTCCATTATCAAGCCCAACGTCAGAGATGCTTCTCTGATGGTTTAACCTTCCTCAAAGCCAAACTGATCGTTGTCCCTGTATATTATTCTTGTAAGCAACTTTGATGCATGAGCTGTTAAGCTGATTGTAGTATAGTTTTTGCGCTTACCTGCCCTTGCTGTCTTCGGGATTGTGTGGATGATATTTTTCCGGAAGTAGGATGGTATGATACAGTCTCAAATATCATACACGTCAATTTGGATAGTCTCTTGGTGGCTACTTCCCCCCCCCCCCCCCCCTCCGCCTCCTCAGTAATTACAAAAATTCCGACCTAATGTTATCTTTACTTTCTGCCTTGTTTGAACGCAGGGCATCGAAAGCTCTGTTAAATTCTGATTCTGTCACTGGTCCCTCATGTCCTCCATATCTTCTCCCGTATCTTCTTCTGTCGTGTCATAAGACAGTTCCTCCGCATCGTAGAGGCCTTCGGTGTATTCTTTATTCCTGTTCGCTGTCTCTCTTGTATTTAACAATGGAATTCCACATACGCTCTTTATGGTGACGTCTTTGACCGAAGATTGTTCAGATTTTTCTGTGTGCTGAGTCAGACCTTCCGACGACTATTGCTTTTTCAATTTCTTTGCATGTTTCTTACAGCCATTTTCTTTGACTTCCGTAAACTTGTTATTCATTTAGTTCCTAATTGACGTATTTTCCTGTATCCTTGTATATTCCAGAAAATTTTTATACTCTCTTCTTTCGTCAATTAGTTGAAGTATTTCTTCTAATACCCTAGGCTGATTCGCAGTTATTTTCTTCGTACTTATATTTGCCTGTCCAGCTTCTGTTTTTTCCCTGCTTAAAGATATCTATTCCTCTTCAAGTTAACTGTCTACTGTAGTATTCACTATTGCAGTATCTATAGCATAGAGTACTTTAACTGTAGATGATCATTTCTCAGTTCTTCAGAATCCCTCTTCTTTTCACGTTGATTATTCCTGGCGATCCTATCAAACTTCAGCTCACTCATCGCCTTTACTAAATTGTAGTCTGAGTCTGTATCTGCTTCTGGGTACGCCTTACAATGCAGTATCTAATTCTGGATCCCCTGTTTGAGTATGGACTTATCCAGCTGATATCTCCCCGTGTCTCCAGTCCTTTACCAAGTGTACCTCCTTCTCTTGTGATTTATGAACACTGTATACGCTGCCGCTAGTTGAAGTTCACCATAGAACTCTATTAGTCTCTCTCTCTCTCTCTCTCTCTCTCTCTCTCTCTCTCTCTCTCTCTCTCTCTCTCTCTCTCTCTCCCTCTCATACACACACACACACACACACACACACACACACACACACACACACACACACACACACATCCTCCATTAACTATGTTTTCTGTTCCTCCACCTACTAACGTATTCATATGTTGTGGTTGGCAGGAGAGCCAACACCGTGTTATTAGAGGAGGCCAAAAGGCACGCGATTTAGCTCACGCAGGCTGGCGTGAGGTCTGGAACAGGACAAGGAAATTAGAATTTAGAAACAACGGACGTAGCTGGTAGAATACTTAACTTTAATCCATTAATGACGAACGTCGGTCTTGACGGTACATGATTCAATATCAATAATAACTGATAATGGCGCCTTGCTAGGTCGTAGCAAATGACGTAGCTGAAGGCTATGCTAACTATCGTCTCTACTAATGAGAACGCATGTAGACAGTGAATCATCGCTAGCAAAGTCGGCTGTTCAACTGGGGCGAGTGCTAGGGAGTCTCTCTAGACTAGACCTGCCGTGTGGCGGCGCTCGGTCTGCAATTACTGATAGTGACGACACGCGGGTCCGACGTATACTACCGGACCGCGGCCGATTTAAAGGCTACCATCTAGCAAGTGTGGTGTCTGGCGGTGACACCACGTTCCTCCCCCGCAAACCGGCGTACGGTTGTGGCTTAAGGCTTCCGCCCGCCGTGGGGAGGACCCCATGTTGACGTACGCGACGAGGTGGGGAGCCTAACAACAGGCGAGGCTGTGCCACCCGCACCCTGCCCCATTCGGACCGCGGGGAGCTAGGAAACGCCTGAAAACCTGCTCCAGGGTGCACGCCAACATGAGGTGTATGCGCCCATAGAGAGACAGGAGGGGCGAAGGGTCGACCTCCATCGGGCCGGGGCACCCGACGGGCGAAGACGACATTTGGTCTGGAGCGGGCAAGAGTTCCATGTCGGAGGACAACTGGTCACGGGAAGCAATCGGCGGCGCGGGACCCAGGGAGGCGCCCGGCAGTTGCAGCGACGCGTCCACTGCGGGCGTCGCCGGCGGGAGAACAGGCGGCGGCGGCGGTGGCGGCGGCGCGTCGCCATGGGGCAAAATGGAAGGCAGCGTCGGTAACACCTGGGGCTGAGGCGAACCAGTAGATGGGTCCCCGGGGCGCTGATTGGACGGCACCGTCGCTGAAAGCAGACGGCGAGCGCCAGATCCCGTGCGACGACAGAGGCGCAGCTGGTTGAGATGCCGGCGCACCTCACCAGAGGCCCCCAATACCAGATACACAGCGCGTCCGAGGCAGCGAAGAATGCGCCCTTCGAGCCATCACCGTGAACCTCGGTAGTGGCGATAGTAGACAACGTCGCCTGGAGCAAAAGCAGGTGTCTGTCGCTGCACAGGAACCTGATGCAGCGGATATAGCAAAGACACCAAGGTTCGATAATGACGACCGTGAAGCAACTCAGCCGGTTAGCGACCATCTCGTGGCTGAGAGCGATACGAGGACAAAAAGAGCAATAACGCGTCCTCCCGAGAATGCGACTCTTTCAACTTCAACATCTGTGACTTGAAAGTCCTGACCAATCGTTCAGCGGCACCATTTGACTGTGGCGAAAACGGCGCGGAAGTCAGATGTTGAATACCATTGGCCTTGCAGAATGACTGATCTTCTGCGGATATGAATTGTGGGCCATTGTCTAAAACAATAGTCTGTGGAAGACCTTCAATGCAAAAGATAGCGGATAACGCTTGGATGGTGGCAGATGACGTCGTGGAAGACATCCGGACAACAAAAGGAAAATTACTGAATGAATCTACCACAACCAACCATCGAGCATTCCACAAGGGACCAGCAAAATCGATATGTAAGCGTTGCCAAGAGGAAGTGGCTTTTGGCCATGCAAAGAATTTTCGCGGTGGCGCTGATTGTTGCTCGGCACACACCATGCAAGAAGACTACATATTCGTAATCACGGCATCGATTCCGAATCAAGTACAGTGCTGACGAGCAAGTTGTTTCGTTCTCACTATACCCCAATGTCCTTGATGGAGAAACTGTAAGACAGAGGACTGTAACGAACGTGGTACCACGACCCAGGACTGATCATTATCAGAGCGCTACAGCAAAACACCACGTCGTACAAAAAGTCCCTCCTTGTGAGCAAAAAATCGGCGAACCAACGGGTCCCCGATCCGTGACTTTGACAAGGGCCATTGCGTAGCAACAAAACGCAGAACGGGAGCAAGGACAGGGTCGGCAGCTGTGGCTGTAGCTACACGACGAAAATCAATTGGAAACGATTCGACCACGTGATCGGTTTCCGCATCAATGAACATGCCAGCAAGTTCGGAGGAATCGAATGCTCTATCCCCAGCAACAGGCAAGCGGGACAACGCATCGGCGTTTCCGTGCTTAGCAGTGGGCCGATACAAGATATCGTAGCGGTACTGCGAGAGGAAAATAGACCAGCGAATGAATTTCTGCGCTGTACGTGGAGGTACAGGCTTGGTCGGATGAAAAAGCGATGTCAAAGGTTTGTGGTCTGTGATTATGGTAAAGTGACGACCATACAAGAAATTATGAAACTTTGTAACACCAAATACGAGAGCCAATGCTTCTTTCTCGATCTGTGAATAGTTTCTTTGAGCAGATGAGAGCAATTTGGACGAAAAGGCAATAGGGCGATCGTGCGATCCATCTTTGTGCGCAAGCACAGAACCGATCCCGAAATCCGATGCATCCACCATCAACAAAAGGGGCTCCTGGGGATCGAATGGCGTAAGGCAAGTATTGGAAAGCAACGCCAATTTCAACTGGCGAAAGGCGCGTTCGCATTACGTCGTCCAGACGAACGGAACACCCTTACGGCGTAAGCGATGAAGCGGAGCTGAAATGGAAGAGGCGTGTGGTATATAACGGTGATAATAATTAATTTTTCCTAGCACACTCTGTAGCTGCTTCAAATTCTGCGGCGAAGGCATGTCTTATATGGCACGAAGGTGTGTGGGAGTGGGATGTATGCCTTGGGCATTGAGTATATGTCCCAAGTATGGCAAGTATCGAGCAAAAAACACACATTTGTCCTTCCGCAAGCGAAGACCATTTTGTCGCAAGACCTAAAATAATGTTCTGAGATTGGCCAATTGTTCTTCTTCCGTCTTTCTGGAGATCACAATATCGTCCAGATAATTTGCTGCAGTAGGGACCGACGCACAAACAGTTTGTAGATATTGCTGAAACAATGCAGAGGCGGATGCACACCCGAAAGGCAGTCGCTTGAATCGATACAAACCAAGATGCGTGTTAACTACCAAAACGCGCTGGGATTCTTCGTCCACCGGTATTTGCAAGTACGCACCTGCGAGGTCCAACTTCGAAAAATATTTACCCGGGCACAGTTTGTCAAAAAAGATCTTCCGGGCGGGGTAAAGGAAAAGTTGCAATCACTAGTTGTGGATTCACTGTTGCCTTGAAGTCCACACAAAGTCTCAACTTTCCGGAAGGTTGTGGCAAAATTACTAAGGGTGATGCCTAGAGAGAAGCCTGCACACGTTCAATTACACCTTGTGATTCCAAGTCGTGTAATGTTTTTGTGACCTCATCACGCAATGCATGGGGAACATGGCGCGCTCTGAAAAAATTCGGTTGAGCGTTTACTTTCAGTTCCAAATGTGCTTTATAGTTCTTAGCGCGACCGAGGCCCGGTGCAAAAATGTCTGCAAATTCTTCACATAGGCGAGAAACACTGTCTGAAGGCACCGTCTGGTTCACTGATAGGATCTGATTTCCTATAGACAAGTAAAACAACTGAAATTAATCGAAACCAAACAAGTTCACTGCAGAAGAAGAACGAAGGACGTAAAATGACACAAGTTTTGTTTGTCCTTTGTATGTTGCAAGAAGGGTGCACTGTCGTAACACAGGGATCTCTTGACCCGAATAGCTAGTTAACATTTTCGGCACGCAACGGAGGTGTGCCCAGCTGTTTGTACGTGTCTTGATTGATCAGTGAAACTGCAGCTCCGGTATCGAGCTGGAATGGTATCACTGTGCCGTTAATGTCCAAGTCTACAAAAAGTTTATTGTCCTGCTGACGACAAGAGCGACTGTCTCGTGCAACGTGACCTGACACTGGTACATAATCACTTGCGACTTGACGGGAGTTCCGGCGATGTAGACGCACACTATTTTTGGGACGAACACAGTCACTGTTAGGGAGTGTGGCACTGGGTGGAGTGGAATGAACTACATGAATTTCCATGGGAGAAGTTTCGCGAGCCTGAGTATCCTTGGTTCGAATCCGATGCCGGCGCGAAGCAAAGGGCCTGGAACGGTTTTGAGCTGCGGATCTGAGCTTTTTCTGGCAAACACTCTGAACATGTCCTTTTTTATTACATTAAAAGCAGATAGCTTCGCGTGACGGGCAATTCTCACGTGAATGTTTAGTAGCACACCGCGGACATGATTTGATCACTGCATTTGCGTGCCGGCGCGCCATACGTGGCTGAGAGCCTGGCGGCGGCGGCGCGGCCGGGCGCGAGGGCTGTTTACTGCTCCGTGCAGCTCGCCCGGCGGGCCGGTTAACCTGAACACTGCTGGCGAAGTTTCAAATGATTCCTGAGCAAAGTCAAGTGTGTCCTGCCGATCCATTATGTCCATCACTTGTTGAAGGGAGGGATTCACTAGTTTCAAAAACTGTTCCCTTGTACGAACGTCAGAAACGTTCTGTGCAATTGCATCACGTACCATAGTAACTGAATAAGGGAGTCCACATTGACACTCAAAAGCACAATCCCTAGTAAGGCCGTTGCAACCCACTCCCGATTAGTCTGACCTGCCGTACGTTTTGTACGAAAGAAGGTATACCGTTTGGCAATTACATTGACTGATTCTTTGAAATATGCATCTAATACAGACAAAATTTCTTCGTAGGACAGAGTTGCTACGTCGCGTCGGGGAAATAATTTGACTATCACACGGTACGTGGTCACCCCTACTGACAATAACAAAAAAGGCTGCCGCTCGTTACCTTGAATTCTGTAGGCGGCGAGATGGAATCCAAATTGGCGTGACCACTCCGTCCAGCTTTCCAGGGCAGCATCAAAAGGTCGGAAAGTGAGTGCAACAGCGTGTTGTGGCTGCGTTAGCGGTGAAGCGGCTGCTGCCGCATCGTTTTACATCGCACGTTGACCCTGGACCAGCTGTCCAAGGGCATCCAGTAAGGCCTGCGTCTGCTGATTCTGTAAGCGATAAGCCCGCATCTCATGGTCGTGCGGTAGTCTTCTCGCTTCCCACGCCCGGGTTCCCGGGTTCGATTCCTGGCGGGGTCAGGGATTTTCTCTGCCTCGTGATGGCTGGGTGTTGTGTGATGTCCTTAGGTTAGTTAGGTTTAAGTAGTTCTACGTTCTAGGGGAACGATGACCATCGATGTTAAGTCCCACAGTGCTGAGAGCCATTTGAGCCATTTTGTAAGCGATAAAATTCGGACAGTACATATGGAGATTGTGGCGAAGGCATTACACAAGTAAATCAGGGCAATATCGATACGAACGCGGTTTTGCCTCGTCGCCAATGTTGTGGTTGGCAGGAGAGCCAACACCGTGTTATTAGAGGAGGCCGGAACGCACGCGATTTAGCTCACGCAGGCTGGCATGAGGTCTGGAACAGGACAAGGAAATTAGAATTTAGAAACAACGGACGTAGCTGATGGAATACTTAACTTTAATCCATTAATAACGAACGTCGATCTTGACGGTATATGATTCAATATCACTAATAACTGATAATGGCGCCTTGCTAGGTCGTAGCAAATGACGTAGCTGAAGGCTATGCTAACTATCGTCTCTACTAATGAGAACGCATGTAGACAGTGAATCATCGCTAGCAAAGTCGGCTGTTCAACTGGGGCGAGTGCTAGGGAGTCTCTCTAGACTAGACCTTCCGTGTGGCGGCGCTCGGTCTGCAATTACTGATAGTGTCGACACGCTGGTCCGACGTATACTACCGGACCGCGGCCGATTTAAAGGCTACCACCTAGCAAGTGTGGTGTCTGGCGGTGACACCACATCATATCAATTAGATATTCACCTACTTTTCCTTACCAAGTTGCAAGTTCAATATCTACATCTACAGCTACATCCATACTCCAGAAGCCACCTGTAGGTGTGTGGCAGAGGGTCCCTTGGCTACCTCTATCGGTTCTCCCTTCTATTCCAGTCTCATATTCTTCGTGGAAATAAAGATTGTCAGTATGCCTCTGTGTGGGCTCTAATCTCTCTGATTTTATCCTCATGGACTCTTCGCGACATACTTATACACTCCTGGAAATTGAAATAAGAACTCCGTGAATTCATTGTCCCAGGAAGGGGAAACTTTATTGACACATTCCTGGGGTCAGATACATCACATGATCACACTGACAGAACCACAGGAACCTAGACACAGGCAACAGAGCATGCACAATGTCGGCACTAGTACAGTGTATATCCACCTTTCGCAGCAATGCAGGCTGCTATTCTCCCATGGAGACGATCGTAGAGATGCTGGATGTAGTCCTGTGGAACGGCTTGCCATGCCATTTCCACCTGGCGCCTCAGTTGGACCAGCGTTCGTGCTGGACGTGCAGACCGCGTGAGACGACGCTTCATCCAGTCCCAAACATGCTCAATGGGGGACAGATTCGGAGATCTTGCTGGCCAGGGTAGTTGACTTACACCTTCTAGAGCACGTTGGGTGGCACGGGATACATGCGGACGTGCATTGTCCTGTTGGAACAGCAAGTTCCCTTGCCGGTCTAGGAATGGTAGAACGATGGGTTCGATGACGGTTTGGATGTACCGTGCACTATTCAGTGTCCCCTCGACGATCACCAGAGGTGTACGGCCAGTGTAGGAGATCGCTCCCCACACCATGATGCCGGGTGTTGGCCCTGTGTGCCTCGGTCGTATGCAGTCCTGATTGTGGCGCTCACCAGCACGGCGCCAAACACGCATACGACCATCATTGGCACCAAGGCAGAAGCGACTCTCATCGCTGAAGACGACACGTCTCCATTCGTCCCTCCATTCACGCCTATCGCGACACCACTGGAGGCGGGCTGCACTATGTTGGGGCGTGAGCGGAAGACGGCCTAACGGTGTGCGGGACCGTAGCCCAGCTTCATGGAGACGGTTGCGAATGGTCCTCGCCGATACCCCAGGAGCAACAGTGTCCCTAATTTGCTGGGAAGTGGCGGTGCGGTCCCCTACGACACTGCGTAGGATCCTACGGTCTCGGCGCGCATCCTTGCGTCGCTGCGCTCCGGTCCCAGGTCGACGGGCACGTGCACCTTCCGCCGACCACTGGCGACAACATCGATGTACTGTGGAGACCTCACGCCCCACGTGTTGAGCAATTCGGCGGTACGTCCAGCCGGCCTCCCGCATGCCCACTATACGCCCTGGCTCAAAGTCCGTCAACTGCACATACGGTTCACGTCCACGCTGTCGCGGCATGCTACCAAGCTCCGTATGCCACAGCAAACTGGCTGACACTGACGGCGGCGGTGCACAAATGCTGCGCAGCTAGCGCCATTCGACGGCCAACACCGCGGTTCCTGGTGTGTCCGCTGTGCCGTGCGTGTGATCATTGCTTGTACAGCCCTCTCGCAGTGTCCGGAGCAAGTATGGTGTGTCTGACACACCGGTGTCAATGTGTTCTTTTTTCCATTTCCAGGAGTGTATGTAGGATAGAGCAATATACTGCTTGACTCCTCGGTGAAAGTATGTTCTCGAAACCTCAACAAAAGCCCATACTGAGCTACTGAGCGTCTCTTGCAGAGTCTTCCACTGGAGTTTATCTATTATCTCCACAACGCTTTCGCGATTACGGAATGATCCTATAATGAAACGTGCTACCGTCCGTTGGAGCTTCTCTATCTCTTCCATCAACCCTATCTGGTATGGAGCCCACACCGGTGAGCAGTATTCAAGCAGCGGGTGAACAAGTGTACTGTAACCTAATTCCTTTGTTTTCGGACTACATTTCCTTAGGATTCTTCCAATGAATCTGTCTGGCATCTGCTTTACCGACAGTTAATTGTATATCGTCACTCCATTTTAAATCACTCCTAATACCTACTCCCAGATAATTTATGGAATTAACTGCTTCCATTTGCTGACCTGCTATATTGTAGCTAAATGATAAATCATCTTTCTTTCTGTGTAGGACATTACACATGTGTACATTAAGATTCAATTGCCATTCCCTGCACCATGCGTCAAATCGTTGCAGGTCCTCCTACATTTCAGTACAATTTTCCATTGTTACAACCTCTCGATATACCATAGCATCATCCGCAAAAAGCCTCAGTGAACTTCCGATGATATCCACAAGGTCATATTGTGAATAGCAATGGTCCTACGACACTCCCTTGTGGCACACCTGAAATCATTCTTACTTCGGAAGACTTGTCTCCATTGAGAATGACATGTTGCGTTCTGTTGTCTAGGAGCTATTCACCCCAATCACACAATTGGTCTGATAGTCCGTATGCTCTTACTTTGTTCATTAAACGACTGGGGGGAACTGTATCAAACGCCTTGCTGAAGCCAAGGAACCCGGCATCTACCTGGGAACCCGTGTCTATGACCCTCTGAGTCTCGTTTAAGAATAACGCAAGCTAGGTTTCACACGATCGTCTTTTTCGAAACCCATGCTTCTTCCTACAGAGTAGATTTCTAGTCTCCAGAAAAGTCATTATAGTCTAACATAATACGTGTTCCAAATTCTACAACTGATCGACGTTAGAGATGTAGGTCTATAGTTCTGCACATCTGTTCGACGTCCCTTCTTGAAAACGGGGATGACCTGTGCCCTTTTCCAGTCCTTTGGAACGGTAAGCTCTTCTAGAGACCTATGGGACACCGCTGCAAGAAGGGGAGAAAGTTCCTTCGCGTACTCTGTGTAAAATCGAACTGGTATCGCATCAGGTCCAGCGGCCTTTGCTGTTTTGAGCGATTTTAATTTTTTTTTTATTTCTCTGTCGTCTATTACGATATCTACCATTTTGTCATCTGTGCGACAATCTAGAGAAGGAACTACAGTGCAGTCTTTTTCTGTGAAACAGCTTTGGAAGAAACTTCCGCTACCTGCTTATATCCTCACAACTTCGTCTATTTCTTCATCTTCTGCTTGTAACGTCGCTGGGAATACCTGAGCTATTGCTGGTGGCGTTCGTTGGCTGTCGAGTCTTATGAACATAGTACTATCACTGAACTGTTCAAACTAACTCACCCTTTGTCGTACCTTCCCATTCATAACAAATCCTACTCTAGTAACAGTATTTCTTGCTGCTGTAGATGTTATCCTATAGTTTCCTGATCAAAAATCCTTATCTTTTTCCATTACACTCCACCGATCCTCACTATTTCTAGATTGAGCGTTTGCATTTATCTCTTCTGATTTTCTAGTTTCCCTACCACGTTTAAACTTTGACCCTTTTCTCCGAGCCGAAGCAGGTAGTGGAGGCTTTGGGCGGCTGGCAGCCACGGCGAGCAGC
This sequence comes from Schistocerca gregaria, assembly GCF_023897955.1. Taxonomy (NCBI): domain Eukaryota; kingdom Metazoa; phylum Arthropoda; class Insecta; order Orthoptera; family Acrididae; genus Schistocerca; species Schistocerca gregaria. The sequence goes on along the minus strand of NC_064931.1, from coordinate 688,477,029 downwards.
GTGACGCACATGCGGCGAATATCGGAACATGAGAATGACCAGGAGGCAGTGGTAGTCATTGGCAAGGCTACCATCTCGAAGTAGCACCAGCTAGTGAGACATCCCGACTCCCCAAAGATTTGTCCTCTGAATTTTCACCTGAACTCAACTGTCTCACAATTTGTTCCCCTGCCTCCAGTAATCTTTTCTTTCCATGGTTTTCTCTCGTTGGTTAGCCAATTCTACGTTCTGCAGCCAATGGAGAGTGTCGTCAAAAACTCGCGGCTTGCACCAGATCTCCTTGGTGCCACTTTGTGCATCCATCGAACTAATTCCCACAAAACACGGTGATCTAAACTTCCATGTTTCGCTACCACGTTCATCTAATTACGGGAAAATCCATTCTGCCACTGCCACCTTCCTTCTGGCTCGCCATATTCCAGTGGTGCCTTTGGTGTAGTTTTTCTGCGTTGCCGCAGTAGTTTCCCAGGGATTGACGTTTGCTGTATCCAAGCACCACCGGTTTAAGGCTCAAGCGATACAAGCCGCCGCTTTGGGCGACAAGACGACAGGGGTGCAAGAGGCCTCACAATTGTAAGATTTCTCTGAAAGACATATTACAATTGGAGGTCGTATGGGGCGTAAAGCTGAGAGGAGCACCAGGAGTTCAAATGCAACATTTGTGAACAGTTGAATGACGTTTAACATGCGGAGAACCTTGTGGATATCCTAGCAGCGTGAGCTAAAGGAAAGCGTTCTGCTGTTATCGAATAGGGTGGAGGTACTTAGTATCCTTTTGCTGGCACGGCCTACTAATTAGACAGTACAAGATTTGCCAGATGTCTGAGCATGCATAAGTAATACAAAATAAAGGAATATATCCTATAGCCTGTATGCTCATCGGAAACCATCTCTTATTTAAAATTAGATTCGCTCCACAGAATTCTCATACGAAACAATGTCCCTAACATATAAGTACAGCTGATCGCCTTGATCAGCCTGTATTCAAATGAACTGGGCTCAGTTGACAACGGAGATCTAAACATGTGCGAAAAGTTAATCATGGCGAACGTCTTCGTGCAAAATAACATGTAGTTAGAAATACATGAATTATTAATCTGTCTCTGTTCCAAGTAATGCACGTATGGCGGGTCTGAAAGGTACTGGGAAATACAGTGTAAAAGATGCACTGATTCCAGAGATCACAGACTTTAAATTATGGACATAAACAATATTCGTTAACCATGTTATTAAGGGAAGATTAGACATGCACCAGAGTTAATACGTGCACCGACGGGTTGACGAGTAAGTGGGTGATAACTCATGATTCACTGTAATAAGCGTTGCTTCCCAAAACGCGAAAGAATTGAAATGAAAATTTAAAAATCATGACAATGGCTGCGAAACGACGTAATTTAGTAGACTTAATCAGCAGACTGTCAACTTTCTACAGGCATTAGCATGTCGCCAGAGGGCGTACATGGTCGTCAGTTTCTGAGGTGTCTTTTCGGGGCTGGAGCCATCGCATCTGCTAGAGACGTGTCTCCATAGTTAATTAATAAAGTGGCCTCATCGGTGCATACCGCACAGAACGGAACATGGCGAACCCCTACCGGGTATGTAAAGCGACTGCCCTAAGCAGCACCTACGCTGAATGCGTTACACAAAGGCTCTGCACTATTTGAGCGACACAAGGATGGCCGCTTTGGCGGAAAGAGTGCGCAGCTCGGATGTGAAACTCGGCCATCCTAACAGTACCTCGTACGAACGAAAAACTGTTATTTCAATAAGTTCTGATTTACTTGTTTCCTGACCTGTTAAGAGGAGTATCAAATTGTCTATCTAGTTTCTATTAAAGGGAGCTAATTCACTGACTTTTAATAACAGCAGGAGGATGTCTCGGTCAAAATGCAAGTAATGTGACACAAGCCAGCATCTTCCCATGCTCCTTTTATTAATCTATCTCTCTGTCATTCGTTGTCAGACTGGATTTGCATATTACTTGCACTCGGAAGGAAGTAAGGAATGCAGACCCAGATTATCATTTATCAAACATGCAAATCTGTAGCAAACAATGACACAATTCTTTCCGAGACGTTGGTTATTTTCGCAAACATTTAGCCAATTTCATGAGACAATGAACAGTTTAGAAGAGCAAAAACATACGAGAAGGATCTGACGTATCTCTCTCACAGTGCGAATCACAATTAATCGTGAAAACTGACTCAGGTGAAAGTGTACGAGAGTGAAGGTGGCGGGGGCAGGACTTCAAATGAGAAGTGGGACGACGTTCACAGACCACCCCCGTGTCCAAGTGGATATCTAGGGCTTAGTTATGTCAACAAACAGACCAGGAGAAGTTTCTAGGAGAGTTCTTCTTGTAGCAGATATATTCCTTCCCCTATCACGAACTATACTCGCGGGCTGAATCGATACGGTGCCTGCATCATTGTATGGAATTATATCAGCTGAAAATAGAATCACCCACGCACCATATCATTCCATTCCTATGTTTGTTAACACATAAACACGAATCTGTCTTGGAAGGGCAGAGGTGCCATATTACTCCATATCTTTGACAATATAAATTTTGTATGCAAAATTTATATCATGCGAAATCGAATGACCCACGAAATACTTGCTTCACTTTCGTGCGTTCTAGGATTACATTTCCTTACAAGGGGCATCAACCAATTGATCTCTTTGTCTCAGTGCTTTGGTTAAGCTAGTATTACAAATACTCACCGTCACCACACCAAAGGAACAAGAAATACAAAAAATGCTGTATTTGTATGATAGTTCGTTGATGAACAACCAGCATATCCGAACACTTTCCTGATGAAGTAACATAATGTTAAATAACATCGCTACCCAAACGTACACGAAATATATACCTAACAACACCGCATAAATCGAGTCTACGTTAAAATGAATCAGGACGTATGAAAATTTTTAGTGGTAAAATACTAGTCACGTATAATTGTAAATGTCGTGTGACTGGGGTCTACCGTCGGGTAGACCGTTCGCCGAGTGCAAGTCTTTCGATTTGACGCCAGTTCGGCGACTTGCGCGGCAATGGGGATGAAATGATGGTGATCAGGACAACACAACACCCAGTCCCTGAGCGGAGAAAAATCTCCGACCCAGCCGGGAATCGAACCCGGCCCCCTTAGGATTGACGTATTGTGCGCTGACCACTTTTTTTTTTAATCTCATTTTGTTCGCTTTGGTTCGTTGCATCTCCTCGGGGCGGACGTCGTAAGACATCCGTTTAAGTTCGTTGTTCAGCCATTTACTCATTTTTTTTTTTTTTTCAGAGGGCAGCTAACCCTCTGACCGAACACGCTGAGCTACCGTGCAGGGCCGGCCGGAGTGGCCGTGCGGTTCTAGGCGCTACAGTCTGGAACCGCGAGACCGCTACGGTCGCAGGTTCGAATCCTGCCTCGGGCATGGATGTGTGTGATGTCCTTAGGTTAGCAAGGTTTAAGTAGTTCTAAGTTCTAGGGGACTGATGACCTCAGAAGTTGAGTCCCATAGTGCTCAGAGCCATTTGAACCGACCGTGCCGGCATGATAAGGACACCACAATACCCAGTCCCCGAGCGGAGAAAATCTCCGACCCAGCCGGGAATCGAACCCGGGCCGTTAGATATTGGGACGTCACTGTGACTAAGCGGTTAGCATGTGAATGTCTTATAAGATTCTACAGAGAGGTAGCTAGTTATCTCGACTAGCCAAATATCATTCATGTATGAGATAGTGTGACAAATTTGCATATTTATGACCTTTGGACTCAGATAATAGCGCTTGGAATCTAAACAATGGATATTTCAGTGATTGCAATGGCACTACTAACTCTCTGTGCTTTTTACATTCTGATTCGATTTCCTGTATGCTGTGGTAATTGTGTATTGAGACCGACAAGAGTCTATTCGGCGTCAGCGGGTTCTCGAGGGAGGATACCACCGACCGCACCACGGGGTGGCCCCGGGGGACACAGAAGCCGCTTCCTCTCAGACTGGGCGGTGCACTTGCGGCCAGGTAGGCACCGGACGGGCGGGAGCGCCAGGCAACGGCACCTCCACAGCTGCGGGGCGACGTACTGAGTCTCTGTCGCTATCCGTAACTTGCGCCCACAGGGTGACGTGAGGAACTTTCCTGGTGCAGTGAGAGACTTCGTAGAAACGCTGTCAGCATCCCTGAGTTCGTGAAAGTAGAGGGTCTGGTCGCACAAAAGATCTTTATAAAGCATAGCGAAATACCACCTAGCTGGAAATATTATCATGTGATTTGTGGCCCATCAAACAGGTGACAAAGAAGTAAGATGATTTTTCCTTTTCTTCCCACGGCCCCAAAACGCGACGCCGGGAAAAACATTAGCACTCATTGGTGGATGTCCTGTGATGTAGTCCCACTTTTTAGACTGAGGATGGCAGTAAGTCAATGGACTGAAGCGATAACTCTTCAGAGCCTCTGGACGGAGGAGTGCAATCATTAGAAAAATATGTTCTTTGCAGTGGTGACGGGATGTCACTCGCTGACGAGTATGATTGTCTTCTTCGAAACGAACTTTCTTCAGAACAACGTCAGCGCGTGATCTCGTTTAGTGTGGGAATGCTGCTGTACAGCTGCAATAGCACATTTCGTGACAGGCTCGGGACCTGTACCCAGTGGCATAGTGGTTACGACGACTGGAGATTCCGAATCTGCTCCAGTCTTCGTCCACTTTTCCAACCGCGGGGGAACCTTTGGTTGTCCAAGCGCCTGGTCTACCGTTGAGGACTTTAAGCTTCAACCAGCGCATCCGCCTTCCAATGAAGCCGTTGGTGTAGTAGAGGGGACTCTTTATATCGAGAGTATAAGAGGATTTTCTGTCAGGCTTCACTCCCTCAGCCTTGTAGGTTCCCCCCTCATCTCACAAGACAGTGGGTTCCATCTGTATTAGCCCCAGAAAGATGGGTTGCTTCTTCCACCAGCTTCGCCGTACTGAATTACGCACTCTTCACCTCATTGGCAGCATTGGCGACAAATTTAGCGAATGGTCGAAAAACATTGGATTTGTGGGAAACAGCTGCCAGAACGAGGGAGACTGTGTTCTTTGAGGTTCTTGGCGGCGGATTTTGGAGTGAGAGAAACACGTAGTCTGCAGATGACTTGGGCTGTATGCTTTCGAGAGGCCACCACATCTGGATCCCAGACTCTGAGGAGACAAGCCTTCTGATTATTCTAAGAACACATTGCAGCAACAGCGTGGTAGGGAAGGATAGGCGTATTAGCACAGTGAATTTGTGGAATTAGGAAAACGGCGTGAATGATTTACTACTACTACCTACCCAGAACCTTGCTAACCATTAGTTATCACAACAAATTTTGATCAGCTTTCAGTGAACTGTTTGTAATTAAAACTAAAGTGCTTTCGCATTTGCTATGCCATTTATAAAATAAATCCTGAATATAGAACTGGAAGCGAGGTGTAGCAAAGCTAATGCAGTAAGCGCTCAGCTACGATCTACTCTCTTCTGCAAGAAGGAAATCAGTACCAAGACTAAGTTATCTGTGCACCGTTCAATCTTTCGACCAACTTTGTTGTATGGGAGCGAAAGCTGGGTGGATTCAGGTTACCTTATCAACAAGGATGAGGTTACGGATATGAAAGTAGCTAGGATGATTGCAATTACTAGTAGATGGGAACAATGGCAGGAGGGTGTCCACAATGAGGAAATCAAAGAAAAACTGGGAATGAACTCTATAGATGTAGCAGTCAGGATGAACAGGCTTAGATGGTGGGGTCATGTTACACGCATGGGAGAAGCAAGGTTACCCAAGAGACTCATGGGTTCAGCAGTAGGGGGTAGGAGGAGTCCGGACAGACCAAAGCGAAGGTACCTGGATTCGGTTAAGAAAGATTTTGATGTAATAGGTTTAACATCAGAAGAGGCACCAATGTTAACACTGAATAGGGGATCATGGAGGAATTTTATAAGGGGGCTATGCTCCAGACTGAACGCTGAAAGGCATAATCAGTCTTAAATGATGATGATGATGATGATGATCCAGAATATATTGTATGCCTTTACGAGGGTTGGAACTTTAATTGTGGCAACTATTTATTTACAGCTCGTACAAAATAGATACATATTTCAGAGTTTTACTGACCTCCAGAGTAGTTCCAGCATTGTGTATAACACGTTGCCAGCGATGTGGAAGTCATAGGACACTCATAGCAGTGCCAGTTGTGTTGACAGTTCGAGCGGCGCGGTCTATTGCCCGACGAATTTGTAGCAGTTCTGAAGCGAATGTCGTGAAGTGTTTTCTTCAGTTTAGAAATCGAGTTGAACTTACGAGGGCTTAAGTCAGGAGGGTGCAGTAGTTGGTATAGCTCTTAGGAGCCCCATCAGTCAAAAAAAAAAAAAAAATCAGTAACAGCTTGCACTGCACGTGCTTGAGCGTTGTCCTGCAAAATGATGGTCAGGTCATGCAAAAAGTTCAAATGGTTCAAATGGCTCTGAGCACTACGGGACTTAACATCTGAGGTCATCAGTCCCCAAGAACTTAGAATCACTTAATCTAAATAGCCTAAGGACATCACACACATCCTTGCTCGAGGCGGTATTCGAACCTGCGACCGTAGCGGTCGTGCGGTTCCAGACTGTAGCGCTTAGAACCGCTCGGCCACCCAGGCCGGCGCAAACAAGGAAGCGGAGCTAACAGTTTGTACTCATCTGCTATTAGCGTCCTTTTTCAGGACATCTCACAAATAAATGAGGGTCTATACGAGTACAACAATGTTACAGCAAGACGAAATAGATACAGAAATTTTGAATGAATGTTTTTACTTAAATTTATTCTTATTATATTTATTAAGGGGCAGTTCGCAAATGGCTAGTGCTGTCGATTAGTTATCCTATTATTTATTTGCTTATTTGTTTATTTAGCGTATGGTTATATCACTGTCTAAAATTAAAAATTTAGTGTAGTCTATTGATCCCTCCGTCATCACCAGGAACTCTGCTGAATCGCCAGGGAAAGTTCTCAGTGGGCATTCTTGAACTACGTGGTGAACAGTCTGGTTTTCAGCACTACAGTCACAAATTGGAGAAGTCATTTTCTTCCACTTGGGGAGAGAATCGGCATATGTGCCTGTGTTGGTTCTTATTCGGCTAAGAACCAACCATATCTTGCGTCAAAATTGAGAGCCAGGTGGCATGGTCGATATCCACGGTAACTTCAGTTGTTCCATCGTAACGTTAATCTGCCATGTGTATCTCCATCAACCATTTGTATTAAAGTCGTTACCTACTAACATCTTTGCATTTTCCAGGGATAGGTGACGAGAGCGAAGCCCTCCACTAGTTATGGTTAGGATGTCTGAGGCAACAACAGGGAGGTGAGAATTTTTCTGTAGTTTTCTGTACTTCTGCACAAGTGCACTTTCTCGCTGCAGAGATGAATGTTGTAAATGGCTAATGTAAGTATATGTAACCAGAAAGTAGATGTAGCTCTGATTCTACCAGGGTTTTGTTCAACTGTGTGTCTGAAAGTATTATGTGGGTACTATTCATCCAGGCGGGGAGAAATATTTCACAGCAGGATAAATCTATCCCAGAGCTTAAGTACGTAGTTTGTCAATGCAGAGGATCCACATGATGTGCCACACAGTCCCTGGATAATGTTAGTTCGAGTTTTGATTTTGGCAGCTGTTCTATGATGTTGTTTGTAACTGAGCGTTCTATCAAGCATGGCCCCTGGATATTACGGGTTTCTGTTAGGTCTGAGTAACCTGTTAGGTCTGAGTAACCTTCTTTCAAAGTAGACCGTGAGCTCTTTGTTGAACAACCTATGAGATGCATTCAAGTTATAACACCTCGGATTTTCTACCCAGAAACTAATCACAAGAAAACTGTGAAGCTAGTGTCACTTCCAGACGTAATCTCCCTGCAGTCGTACAAATTTTTCGCTACATCGACACCATTATTCCATGGCCTCTGCGAAAGCTTCTTTAGGAATGTGGTTTGACGACTAGAAAATCGCTGGTGCAATAGCGGCATGGCTAGCGGATGTGCGGCCACGGAGAGTGGAAACAAACAAAGGTCGCTAGGAACCAGATCATGTGAGAAGGGGCATAAGAAATCACTTCAATGTTTTTATCACGAAGAAGCTGTAGCGTCGCCATCGCCCAAGTCGCTGGTGCAATGACTTGGTGAAAGAGCACACGTGCAGCCTTTTCTGGCCGCTTTTCAAGCAACACTTGAAGAAGCTTATTCTTCGAAATATCTTGTTAGGATTCACCTGTCACTGTAATGTCCTTTGAAATGCAGTGAGTAAGGATTACGGCATCACTGTCACAGAAGATGGCCACCATCATTTTTTTCCAGCACTGGCGCTTGCCTGAAATTTTTTTGGTGGTGACGAGTCTGTATGGTTCACTTGAGCTGATTGGCGCTTCGTTTCAGGATTGAAACGGCATTCATGTCTCATGCATTCTCACAGTCGATGAAAAGAAAGTCCCAGTCATGCTGTCATCACGCGTCAACATTGGAAAACTGTCGCGCGCACCGCCTTGTGGTCGTAGCAGCCACCTGGAGAATACTTCCCGCGTTTTCAGATCTTCATACGGGATTGTCCGTGAAAATTCTGCAGAAATGCCAGCTCTGGAGGAGATCTGTTCCGCACTCATTCGGCGACCCTCTTTTACAACTTTCTTCACTCACAAACACACATGTGACACATCTAAGACACCATCACCATATATCTCACTCAACTGGTGATGGATTTCATTTGATCACATCACGAAAATGGAGAAAACGAATGATTAAACGCTGTTCTTGTAATGAAAAAGTCGCAACTTTAAATACCGAAAATAGTCTTCACTCTGCCCACCGCCTCTGGATTTATGTGTGTCGTACCGTGCTGCCATCTCTCTCATGCAATCACGATTGCAAGCGTATTATAAAACAAACCATATGTTCCTATATGTTCTCAGTCCTGAGAAAAAAGTCGGAGTTGCTATAACGTAAGCCAGCTGGTGTGGCCGCGCGGTTCTAGGCTCTTCAGTCTGGAACCGAGTGACCGCTACGGTCACAGGTTCGAATCCTGCCTCGGGCATGGATGTATGTACTGTCCTTAGGTTAGTTAGGTTTAAGTAGTTCTAAGTTCTAGGGGACTGATGACCTCAGATGTTAAGTCCCATAGTGCTCAGAGCCATTTGAACCATTTTTGTTATAACGTGAATGCACTTCGTAAGTTAAAAAATGGTTCAATTGGCTCTGAGCACTGTGGGACTTAACATTTGAGGTCATCAGTCCCCTAGACTTAGAACTTCTTAAACCTAACTAACCTAAGGCCACCAAACACATCCATGTCTGCGGCAGAATTCGAACTGTGACCGTAGCAGCAGCGCGGTTCCGGACTGGGGCGCCTCGAACCGCTCGGCCACAGCGGCCGGCTACTTCGTACGTTCTTGTGCAACATGTACGAGGGGCGTTCAATTAGTAATGCAACACGCTTTTTCCTGGTTTTATTCAGGACTCCAATACACCATATTATTACCCATTCTTTTGGCTACAAGACCCTATTTTTCAACTTAACCTCCGTTCAATGCGACGGCCTTACGCCACTTTACTGAGAGGACCTGTATGCCCGCATGGTGCCACTCTATTCGTCAACGTCGGATCCAACGTCTTGATACATTAATAGCCTCCCCATCATACACGTACTGCTTCCCGGTGAGTGCATCTTTCATTGGGCCAAACAGACGGAAGTCGGAAGGTGTGAGATACAGGTTGTAAGGTGAATGTTGAAGAACAGTCTAATGACATTTTGTGAGCTCCTCTCGGGTACACAAACTTGTGTGAGGCCTTGCACTGTCAACAAGAAGGAAAATTTCGTTTGAATTTCTGTCACGATGAACACGCTGATGTTGTTTCTTCAGTTTCCTAAGGACAGCACAATAGTTGCACAATGAGAGAGGACATCAAACAGAACGAACAATCACCTAGAACAAGAGTGCCCACACGATCTAACATTGCAGGAGTCACTACTATGTGTGTCCGGTCGTCACGCGGGAGATGGAACAGGTTTGCGTAACCTTGTTGCGATGATGACAGACGTCTCGCCCAACGACTCATCGTGCTTTTGTTCACTGGCAGATCTCCGTAGACATTTTCAAAAATGCTTCAAATGGCTCTGAGCACTATGGGACTTAACTTCTGAGGTCATCAGTCCCCTAGAACTTAGAACTACTTAAACCTAACTAACATAAGGACATCACACACATCCATGCCCGAGGCAGGATTCGAACCTGCGACCGTAGCGGTGGCGCGGTTCCAGACTGTAGCACCTAGATCCACTCGGCCACTCCGGCCGGCCGTAGACATTTTGCTAGCGTCTGTGAATATCTGCAGTTCTCTGGTTTTCCGCTAAAAGAAACTCAATGACAGCTCTCTGCTTGGAAAGCTCCTCCGTTACAGCGCCACTTTGAAGACTATATATAGCGCCACCCGATATCGGAGGTTCATGAAACTATACGAGCTGAAGCAGGAATCTTCCACGATGTCCCACAACAAATTCCGCATTTTTTCAACCGAAGTTGGACGAGAAGAAAATGTGTCGCATTACTTACTGAAAGCACCGCGTACAAACTTTAAAAAAAAAAAAAATGGAAATGAGCGTTTGGCGTCATTGGCCGGGAGGCCCCTTGCGGGACAGGACCGGCCGCCTTGGTGCAGGTCTTATTACATTCGACGCCACATTGGGCGACCTGAGCGGCGGATGGGGATGAAATGATGATGAAAACAACACTTAGTGCCTGAGCGGAGAAAACCCCGACCCAGCCTTTAATCGAACCCGGGCCAGTAGGACGGCAATGCGTCACGCTGATCATTCCCCTATCGGGGCGGACTACAAACTTAGAAAGAGAGCGCGTACCAGCAGAGTCTCTGGGTGAGGATGACAAATTTCTTCTCGTTCCCCTATGTTACTTGACTGCTAAAATGCACCTCAGACATACCTTCGCTAAATTACGAATTTCATTTAGAACTATTCTCTGTCGATGTTAGAAGGCCTAGCACACGCACTCTCATCATACCGTCTGGTCCGCGCAGTTTCCATCAGGCGGCGAGGGCGTGCGGGGGCGTGACGGCAGCGGACAGTTGCCGGCCGCTGTCGCGTCAGGACGGCGCAGTTGGTTCGGCATGTGTTTGTTTTACGAACCCCCGCAGCGTGTCTGCGTCGAGAATAAATCGGAAAGGCTACAGTTTAATCCGCGAAGCGATTAAGTCGTCGGCAGCGGCGCGCGGGCGCCAGCTGAGGCCGCCCTGGCCCTGGGGACCCCGCGCTATCGATCATGGCGCCAGATGACGACCTGTCCCGCCCCGCGCCGCAGCCGGCAGCCTGGAGCCTGCAGCCTGACAAGTAATAACGCCATTACGCTGCAAGCCGGCTTGTAATCTCCGCCTCTCTCTGCTCTCCGAGCTTAGTGGATAATTATTTAATGACAGAGCGCTTAGCCCGGTGAAGAGTGACCCCGTCAACGCCGCCTCCATTTACCGAGGGCGATGGATGTGCTCCAGCTCCCATGTTTAATCACAGATTTCGCAGCAATTGGAAATTATGGGATACATTCGTCACTTCTCTTGCAAAATATCGTCTCTCTCCTCTGTAGATAATAAATTCTTCAACAGGTTCGTTTTTGGAAACAAACCCGATATAGTGCATCGAACGCAACTCGTAGTAACTTGCCGTTACAAAATCCACTTACTCGCATTTCTGTAGTGAGAAACGTGAGTCACACGGAGTAAATTATAGTGGCCGATTGAAGTTAATTCTCGTCCGGTTGCTCTGACTGCTTTGTGCAGATTAAGGGGAGGGGGGGGGGGGGGGGGGGTAGGACGTCAAACGGGCCGACTTGGAGCAGGAGAGGCACCACAGGAGATTTTAATTTCCAGTGCCTATACTTTTACAAATAAATTCATTAAACTTTGTCAGCATGACCAGGAAGGATCCAGGATTCACACCCATGCCAGTGGAAGCTCAAAAACGCAACAATTTTTTTTTTTTTACATGTGAAATATCATTTTTTCACTTACAATTGGCTGCATTATTTGCTATAGGTACATTTTTCTTCACAAGTAAGAGAGATTCTTTGATGAATTTTGTACAGCATACGAACCATACTTACAGGTGTATGAAACTCTATAATTTTCCAAATCTATTAAAAACGATGGTAAAAATTGAGATAATTAACTATAAAATTTTTTTATACATAAAGATTAAAACGTAAGAGCTCATTCATATTTTCATAAATTAAACAGATTCTAGAGTTGCAGACACCTGTAAGTATGGTTTGTATGCTGCGCAAAATTCATCAAACAGTCTCTCTTAATTATGAAGAAAAGTGCACCTACAGCAACAAATGCAGCAAATAGTAAGTGAAAAAATGATGAAATTTCACACGTAAAAAATTTATTTTGTTATGTTTTTGAACTTCCGCTGTTATGAGTGTGAATCCTGAATCCTTCCTGGTCATGCTGACAAAGGAATTTACTTGTAAAAGTATAGACAGTGGAAATTAAAATGTCCTGTGGTGCCTCTCCCGTTTGACGTCCTACCATCCTTAAAGCGTTCCAACTGCACTTTCGTCACACCTACAAACAGGGTTGGTAGGATACTGCACAGATGCATGTTAGAAGGTACTTTATGACAACATTGGCCATTCCCTACACGACTTCAGTTTAGCATGACGCGAAGAGAAAATTCTGTGTGCGTTCGTAAGCTCCCTAAACTTTCTTATCATAGTTTTAGTGTTCCTAAGCGAGATATACGATGGTGTGTCTACAATTTACTTCGGTTACTGTTTCAATAAGTTTGCACAACAGGGTTTTGTGATGTGTTCAAATGTGTGTGAAATCTTATGGGACTTAACTGGTACGGTCATGAGTGCCTAAGCTTACACACTACTTAACCTAAGTTATCCTAAGGACAAACACACACACCCATGCCCGAGGGAGGACTCGAACCTCCGCCGGGACCAGCCGCACAGTCCATGACTGCAGCGCCTTTAGACCGCTAGGCTAATCCGGCGCGGCAGGGTTTTGTGAACTCACATCACCAGTCTCCCAGTTATTAGCGTGAACTGTCCCGATATATTACGGTTTTAGCAACGCGTCTTTGAATATGTTCCATATCTTCTCTAAGGTTTATTTGATAATGACTGCAGATATTGATATAGTACTCTAAAATAGCTAGAATTAACTCCTTGTCTGCAGTTTCTTCAACAGATGCAACGCACCATCCCAGAAAACTTCCAACAAATCTAAGTCTTCCATTTGACTTCGCTAATGCTACTTTCACGTATTCGTTCCATAATGAGGCGTGGCAGGTTCCAGAAGCTTACGACAAATGTTCTCACTTGATACTATCTGGTTGCTTGATTAATTTCACAAAGAAATGAATCCTCTGTTATAAATTAGTTTACATATCTCGTTACCGAATGTAAATTTTGCGTATGCTACCCCAGAAAGCATATATAGGATGTTACAGGTACAGGTACAGTTACTGTTGTCATTGGTACCTTAATATGTTCCCACTTCAGTGTGACAGTTGTTTTTTTCTCTGCATCCCACAATCTTCCTGCAAAATGTCACAAAATTTACTACATAATGTTTCCTGCAAGGCCTAACTGCGGCGGGAAGTGGACTGCACCTGTCAGTACGGACTACCCATGTGTCCACACTTCAGTACGTGCCCAGTGGAAAAGAAACATTAATCGCTGGCTTGTGCCACTAGCACTTAGAGGTACGAACTAACGTAAACACATTATTTTCCTAATAGCTATAAATATTAGTCCGTAAATGTAGTAAATACTGATGTAATGTTGTTCAGAACAGTGTCCTCAGTCATCAACAGAAATCTGCAATTATAGCCCAAACACCCTGTATAGTCGTTTATGTATACCTTTTACAGTGATTTGTGTGGTTCATCAGCTCAGTCGCATTTGTTGGCAAGATTTACAGTTCATCGAATAATGATATCTTTTACTATAAAAAAGAAACAGTTTATCTTAGTCATAAACAGCTCTGAAGTTGATGCTATAGCTCAGTGCAAGACACTGCAAAATACTGAAGATACTAATAGGGACATCAAAGCAAATGTATTATGAGAGAAATATGGTCACCCCTGGTAACAAAACAAACAGAACTGGAAAAACGGGAGAGGGGAATTAGAGAACCAGGGATGAAGAGGAGCAGGTTGCATTAAGAGTGCATAATACATTGGTAAGAGATGTGTGCAGTGTTGCAAAACTTTTTATCAAGTATTTCGTAGCTGTCCTTGAAGAATGGGATTTTCAGGTTGAGTAGTTACAGCCACAGAATACTTCAAACCAGCCACTACAAATAACTTCAGTAATATGAATATGACCCTCACTACATCGCACGAAGTAATGCACACCATAAAATTATTAAAGTCAGTAAATTCTTGTGGTTGTGATAAAATATCAACGAAGTTAATTAAACAGCGTTTTTCAGAGTTATTAACATACGTACCTAATCAATCATTTATCAGCGGAACGTTTCCAGAATGACTGAAGCACGCTGAAGTTAAGGATTTATATAAGAAAGGAGACAGAAAACCAAATTTCCGTACAATTTTACTTTTGGCAACGTTCCCGAAAATTTTATTAAATGTAATATACAATCTGTTTCTCAATCTTCTGTCTATAAATAATGTATTGTCAAAGTCACAGTTCAGATTATTATAGAGTTCAGAAATTGAGGAGGCTATTTATAAATACAGCTGCAATGTATTTAAATTATTAAACTGTAAATTATAAGTTATTGTTATATATTGTGATATGTTCATTGCACTTGACTTTGTTAATCACAGTATCCTTTTAAGTAAATTATAATATTACGGTGTAACAGTAAACGTTGCAAAGTGGTTTAAATTGTGTCATCTGACAGGAAACAAAAGGTGTCAGTAGGAAAGGGCCTTGTATTAAGCTATCAGACATCATCTAGATGTAAGCTAATTACATGTGGTGTCCCACAAAGTTCGATTTTAGGATCCTTAACTTTTCTTATATATACCAATGACCTTTCATTATAACATTACCAGATGCCATTTTGTTTTGTTTGCAGAAGATACAATCACTGCAGCGGACAGCTATCAAGTATACATATAGAATGATCTGTTAACAAAATTTTCATGGAATTTTTCTGGACAATTCCTTGTCACTGAACCTTGAATAAACACGCTACATACAATGCAGAACTTGAAAGAGGCTTCCCCTCAAGATATGCTTAAAATATGACGACAAGGAAATCGATGGGGGTATCCAGTGTTAAATTCTTGGAGATACAGCTTGACAGTAAATATAACTGGGAGGAGCATACTGCCGAATTGCTCAAGAGCGTAAACATTTTTTATTTGCCATTCGTATGTTATAGACATAGGAGACGCAAAAATAAAGAAAAGCTACCTTATTTCGCTTACTTTCATTCCATAATGTCATCCGGGATAATTTTTTGGGTAACTTATCAACCCAAGTCAAAGTTTTGCGTGTCCAAGAACGTGTAATACGAATTATTTGTGGTATGAACTCAAGAACGCCCAGCAGAGGCTGTTCAAGGGACTGAGGATACTAAATATTGCTTCCAAATATTTTTATTCCTTAATCAAATTTGTCATAAAAATATATCTCTTTTTCATACCAACTGCTCAGTTCATAGAATCAATACTAGAAATAAGAGTAACCTTCACAGAGATTTTAAATCACTTCATTTTGTCCAGAAAGATGTCTATTACACAGCAACACTCATTTTTAATATCATGAGGAAGCCATACAAATGCTAACTACTAATAGTGTTTAGTTTAATTGGAGCCTAAATGATTTATCGATGGGCAACTCTAACTCCATCGAAGAATTTCTTAGTGGAACCGGCTAACGTGTATGTATTATCAACATGATCAAATAATGTGAGTACCACGTAAAATTTGACTTCTGCGCTTCTACAGCTACATCAACATCTACACACATACCCCTGAAGCCAGGCGGAGGGTACCATGTGCCACTACATGTCATGTCTTTTCCTATTCCACTCGTAACTTGTCATCGTGGTCCTTACGCGAAATGCAAAGCGGCAACAGTGGAATCGTTCTGTAGATGGTCTCAGATGCCGTTTCTCAAAATTTCCGCAAAATTACCTAGAGAAATAGCGACGTCTTACCTCCAGAGATTCCCATTTGAGTTCACGAAGCTTCTCCGTAATGCTTACGTGCTGATTGAACCTACCGGTAACAAATCTAGCAACATGCCTCTGAATTGCTTCGATGTCTTCCTTTAATCCGAGCTGGCCTGGAACCCAAATACTCGAAAAGTACTCAAGAATGAGTTGTACTAGTGTTGTACATGCCGTCTCTTTTGTGGATGAACTACATTTTCCCAAAATTTTCTCATTAAAACGAAGTCG
This sequence comes from Schistocerca gregaria, assembly GCF_023897955.1. Classification (NCBI taxonomy): domain Eukaryota; kingdom Metazoa; phylum Arthropoda; class Insecta; order Orthoptera; family Acrididae; genus Schistocerca; species Schistocerca gregaria. The sequence goes on along the minus strand of NC_064931.1, from coordinate 688,460,582 downwards.
ACCATTCACTTCCCTGCTACCAAACTGGCGTGATCATTCCATTTCATAACGCTTTGCAACGTTACTTGTAGATATTTAATCGACGCGAATGTGTCTAGTAGCATTGTATTATTGTTTACCTTACTCTTCCGTATTAACTTACATTTTTCTGCATTTAGAGCCAGCTGCCGTTCACCACACTAACTGGAAATTCTGTCAAAGTCATCTTGTATATCCTACGGTCACTCAACGACGACACCTACCCGTAAACCACAGCGCCATCAGTAAACAGCCGTAAATTGCTGCTTACCCTATCCGTCAGATCATTTATGCATATAGACAACAAGAGCGGTCCCACCACATCTCCATGGGGCCCTTCCGAAGACACATCTGTCTCTGATGAACACTCATTGTGGCGGGCAACGTACTGGCTTCTATTACTTAAGAAGTCTTCGACACACTCACTTACCTGGTAACTTACTCCGTGTGCTCGGACCTCCGTTAAAAGTCTGCAGTGGGGCACAGAGTCAAACGCTTTCTCGAAATCTGGGAATATGGGATCTGCCTTTTGCCCTTCATCCATGGTTCGCAGGATATAGTGCGAGCAAAGAACGAGCTGAGTTTCACACGAATCATACTGATTTGTGGACAGAAGTATTATTGTTTCAAGGAAATTTATTCTATTCGAACTCCAAATATGTTAAAGAATTATGCAGCATATAGATGTTATGGCTACGGGTCTGTAACTTAGCGGGTAATTCCTTTTACCCTACTTGTATACTGGAGCCACCTACGCCTTCTTCCAGTCGCCTGGGACTGCATGCTGGGGGAGGGGGGGGGGGGGGGGAATTCGCGATAAATAGAAGGTAAGTGAAGGGTCAGTTCAGTAGATTCTCTGTAAAACTGATTGGGATTTCGTCTGGACCTCTCGATGATGCTGTAGTCTACAGGAAAGTAGTATCACACGAAAGTTGTGAACAAATCAATGATGATTTGCAGAAAATAAATGCGTGGTGTAATGGCTGGCAGTTATCTCTCAATATTAGTAAGTGTAACCTACTGCGTATAACAAGGCGAAAATCCCCATTAACGTACGAGTACAAAATAAATGCCCAGTCTTTGGAAGCGGTAACATCCATCAAGTATCTGGGTGTGACTATAAGAAATTATCTCAAATGGAATGATCAGATTACACAAGTAACGGGTAAGGCGAACTCTAGATTGCGGTTTATTGGTAGAATCCTTCAACAAAGGAAATAGCTTACAATACGTTAGTTCATCCAGTCTTGGAGTAATGTCCGTCTGTATGGGACCCTTACCAGTTGGGTCTGATTCAAGAGACTGAGAAGGTCCAAATAAGAGCAGCAAGATTCGTGACTGGTACATTTAGCCATTGCGAGAGCGTTACAAATCTCATACAAAGTTTGAATTGGGACACAATTGCAGATAGACGGCGCGCTAAACGGAAGAGGTTGCTCACTAAATTCCGAAATCCGATCTGCGCCGTGGATGTAGAGCATATATATTACCATGAACTTTCAAATCGTGCACTGATCACCATTCAAAGATAAGGGAAATCAGAGCTCGTACTGAGACAGTCATTTTCCCTTTTCGCGATCCGCGAGTAGAACAGAGAGGGGGGGGGGGGGGGGGGGAATATGACTTTGGCGCGGATTGTGTCCTCCGGCACACGCCGCTTGGTGGCTAGCGGAATATGTATGTAGATTTAGAACGTTTCAGTTGCTTCTCTACGCCAGGGATGCCTATTTCTATGGCCTCTATGCGGGAGTCTGTGTGATAGTCAAACGATGGTATGTTTGTACGATCATCCTACGTGGATGATTTCTTGAAAGTGAAATTTAAAACTTCAGCTTTCCGTTTGGTGTCTTCTATTGCCACCCCAGACCAGTCGACTCTTCGACTCGATAGAAGTCTTCGGCCCGCTTAGTGATTTTACGTATTGCCCGAATTTTCGCCGGTTCTCGGCAAGAAGTTGTATGCTTCACTCATTGGTCTTTTTACAGACTCACGAATCTCTCCTAACCTTTGGCAGTCGACATTTGCGTGCCCTTTTTTCAACCGAGAGTGCAAGAATTTCAGTTTCTTCAGCATTTTCCTGATTTGATTATTAAACCACGGAGGGTCCTTTCCCTCCATCAGCCACTTCCTTGGCAGGTACATGATTGACAATCAGCTTAAACCTTGCACATAATATCTGTACGCCCTTCATACTGGAACTAAACCATGTCCATTTATTGTCTAAATGGGATGATAACAATCGCTTATCTGATTTTTCTACTATAAACACTCTCCTACCCTTCTTGACGGATTTATTAACTTTAGTAACCATCGTGGATATGATGACATAATGATCACTAATCCCTAACTCTGTACTGACACTGTCGATAAGGTCAGACCTGTTTGTAGCTACAAGATCTAAAAAATTTTCATTACGTGTGGATTGTCGAACTAACTGCTCAAGACAGTTTTCGGAAAACGTATTCAGAACTAATTACTTTCGACCATAATGGCTACGTTTGTGTACCGTGCCTGTGTGGGATATTTATTTATTTTTAATTTCTGCTACCAGTCACTTTTATTTTTTTGTGTTTAATCTAACATAATACAACGCATTTCGAACATGTTCTGTTCATCATCAGGTGTTATACGTGCGTACATACAGAGAAATGTTACTTAAAAATAAATTGTCTTAAACTGAATGAACATAGAACTTTTTATCTATTGTTCGTAACTGTAGTGGCTGGTGTGGCATTTGAGGGGGAGGGGGCAGTGGATGGTCAGAAATCGATGTCAGTGATGTCATCGGCTGGTTTTTCTTGTTGCTGGTTATGTATAACACCACAGCCTGTATGGGGGGGCAGATAGTTTTGCGAAAATCGTCTGAGAGTCTTTTATATGGCAGTTGACCATCCATTTTATCGCATTGTAGCTTAACTTGCATCACTGGTGTAATAGCGGAGCTATGACACGCCAGCCACTACAGTAACGAACAATGGACAAAAAGTTTTAGGTTAATTTAGTTTAAGGGAATTATTTTTTAAGAAACATTTCGCTGTATGTATGTCCGTATAAACGCCTGATGATGAACAGAACATGATCGAAACGCGTTGTATTATATTAGATTAAACATAACAAGGATAAAAGTGACTGGTAGCAAATATTAAAAATAAGTAAGTATTACTATTTTACAAAATTGTCTTTTCGTCCCATCTGCAGTGAATTCATAGACGTCTCAATTTAAACTAGGTAGGTTAAAGTCGTCTCCAACTAATATTTCAGCACTTGTAAGCGCAGACTTTCTTTGAACGAGTCTACAGTTGTTGCGTCGTAATTGTGTGGTAAGCAAAAAAAAAAAGTTACATCAATTAACTTTAGTTCACCTAAGCCGATTACTTCTATTCAGATAACTTCATGGTTAGACTCTATTTCAGCCGGAATAGACGTAACACTATTTTCGACTGCTATGATTATTCCCTCTTTTCTTTCAGTTACGAAAATTGACTCAAATCCTCATTTTATAACTGAGAGACGACAAGTTCTAATATGATTTTGAATGGGCTGATGCTTTTGCCTTCTAGTTTTCAATTTGGGGCTTGAGATGGCAACTAACTTCGCCCAAAAATGCCAAATCAATTTGCTAGTTATTATTTCATAGCGTTATTTTCAGATAGTATATTTTCCTGTTCTAAAAAAAGCAGAAACAGCATTTTTCATCTTCAAAAATGTATTCAGAAATTTTACTTTAAAAATACTGCGTCTCACAATGTAGGACTAGTTAACAATTCTCCAAATCCAACAATTCACAGTATCCTCAGAAGTCTCGTGTAGTTACTGCTGTAGCACTTGTTTACTTATGTACTTCACCGCCGGTGGGATAGCATGGTGCATATTTCAGGTTTCAAGGACTTTCTGCACTGTGACACTTGGTGTTTAATGCAGTAATATTTTAGATGATTTAAAAACTTTTCGAGCAACGGTATAGTGTCGTTGATTCTATCTATCACTGACAGTTCACCGTCAGTGTACACATTGGTGACTTTACTGTAATCTACTTTTAAATTGGACCTCTTGTTTTAGCATGTATTGGTTTCAGACTGGCAAGATCTTCAAAGACATCAAAATAAACGTCAGTTCCAATTATAAAAATGGTAAACTGGGCAACACCGCGTACGTCCATTGATCCATCCAAAGCTAGAGAAAAGAATGGACAATGTCTTCCAGTTACTGAGTTACGTCCTGAGAGAGTTACTTGTTTCGTCTCGTAACTGTCTGTCTTGATATAGCATTTTATTTCACATTATTTCAGTACCCTTATAACGAAGATGGCGTGCAAACATCTGAAGATCGAGTATAACAATCGAAGAGATGATTTCCTGCTATTGATGATCGGTGCTCCAATAAACGTGTATCTTTTGAACTGACGTAAATTGATTCATTTAAATGCGTGATTAGTTATTCTTGTATCACCTAAGCGCAGAGAAGATTCTACCTCTATCTGTGTTGTTCAACCCTGGCAAAAAAAAAAAAAAAAAAAAAAAAAAAAAAAATGGTTCAAATGGCTCTGAGCACTATGGGACTCAACTGCTGCGGTCATCAGTCCCCTAGAACTTAGAACTACTTAAACCTAACTAACCTAAGGACATCACACACATCCATGCCCGAGGCAGGATTCGAACCTGCGACTGTAGCAGTCGCACGGTTCCGGACTGCGCGCCTAGAACCGCGAGACCACCGCAAAAAAGTTGGAAAATCCCAGTATCTACTAAACACAGAAGTAACAGGAGTTCGTGAAAGCATATATATAGATAGTTATCTTCAAAACCGGTACTCAATTGTAGCAAGAAAAATGAATTAAATTAAAATTGTTGTAATATAACGCAATAAGTAGACGAAAAAATGGCATCTCCTGTTACGCTGCTGAGGTTGTCAGCACTCGGATACATAACGACAGTCCACACGATGTTTGCCGATTTGTACCTACACACACCGAACACAACTAGGGCAGCGAAGCTCAGCTTCCGATGAATACGAAATGAAATGTCGCGTGGCTAGGGTAATCCAATCGTCTGGTGCAAGTCCTCTTAGTTGACGCCAATTCGGCGACTTGTGTTATGAGGGTAACACAACACTCAGTCCCCGAGCGGAGAAAAATCTCCATTCCAGGGTATCTTTCTCAGGCCCTATGCATAGTAATTGGAAATTTGTGGTAAGGCCTTATGGGACCAAACTGCTGAGCTCATCGGTCCCTAACTTTACACTCTACTTAATTTACCTTAAACTAACTTACGCTATGGACAACACACACACCCATGCCCGAGCGAGGAACATCCGGCGCGGGGAGTATGCATAGTATTCTGTGGCGTTGACTACTCCACTATCGAGGTGGACAGCTTCTGATCGCAAAGCTGTATGTTAGTGAAGTGGGTCTCACATTGTTGCAGTTATAAACGATCATCTTCACAAAATTACATAAAGTTTCCGATAAAACTCTTGGTGTACTGTGATCGGAACTGTCCACAAAAATCTAGTACGAATTCGTATATTTTCGGTAGTGAAGATGGGTCCCACGTTATTTCGGTTATATCATAAATTATTACCTTCTCAGAAAAGTGTCGTTATGGTTTTCTGTAGAACTCTTGTGAAGCTATTCAGAATTGTGATGACAATTTTACTTTCGCAAGCTAATAAATTATTTATTTACAACATTAAAATTTCCCAATTACTGGCGTTCTCTCTGCGAAATTCTACAGAAATACTCCCATTTAGCACAGAGAACACTAGAACTATGGCGTAGCCACCAAGTACTCTGAAAAAAAATACATATTTCTCGAAAGTCAGGTGCCAACATCACAAAACTCACTCACTAATCTTTCGGCTTTCCAGAGATGTAATTTCCACTCTTTATCGTCGGAATTATACTGTGAAAGCAATCGATAGCATACTGCTATGTGGTTGACATAGCATATAGTCGTTTGTATGGTATGATATTCTGTGAAAATACGTGAAAATCTGAAAATTCATGTGCTACTCGATTTCAGCATAAATATGTCGTTTTTTGGCGTGTCAAATCGGATATGGCTGCTGATATAGGTTTCGAGATCGGTAAATAAATTCGCTTTTGACGAAGCATTTCTCATCGACAGAGCTCAGAAAGTAAATGTTCTTGTAATCCCATGCTCTGAAAATGGTCGCAACTCATTGCAGAAACCACGGCAGCAAGCAGGCCAGATCGGAAACAATACCGTTAGTGGACGCCTTTGCGCCCGAGGAGCCAGGCTAGCCTTTGTACACAGTTCAGTGAGTGGCGACTGTCCGCGGAGGGAGCTCTCATCACGGATCAGGCCAGTGTGTGCGGGGACAGCTGCCTCGTGATCGCTGGCCGTGGTGGATGACCGACGGACCTAGTGGGGAATATCTAGTGGTGCGGCTATGTACGGTGCATGTGCTTATTTATGGGCTTTGTGTCTTCGCGGTGTATGTATGAGTACCTTGTGGCCGACAGGCACATGCAGGATGACGATCTTATATTGTGCAGGATACGAATTGTATTAACTACAACGGTGGAATCGTTTTTGGTGTATAGCCTCGTTGGAGATCGGTTTCACGCCGAAAAATTGAAGCTTTCCTCGATAGTAGCAGAGCAGTGTAATTGACGAAGTGTCTTTGGCCATAGTTTTCATTTTTCATGACCTGTAGACCACCTTTACAGGGGTTAGCTGTCAGAGCGCCTGACTGCTGTATGTTAATCGATAGTATAAAATAGTTTTCCGCTGAAATACTCGTAATTTGTCCATCTGTAGAAAGTCGCGGGCAGTACTCCCGCACCAGCAGCAGCAATTTGGTGGGTAAATTCACTAAGAACCAGTCAGAACACTCCGTTCACAGCAAGTTCCATGACGTCAGAGAGTCACAACACATCCTATGTGGGGGGCGTAGTTGTCTCTACGGTGTCCTGAAATTCGCATCCAGTGAAATTCGAGGAAAGGTCTTCTAATCTCTCCGTCCGATCTCCGCCCGCCAGGTAGAATCGCCACTCGGCAGGTAGGAGAGCCGAAGGCCTTATTTTACGGCTATGTGTGGCCGCAATAGCGTTGCCAGCAACACTGCTGCAACGAGTCAATGCCCAGGCCATATCCGTCTCAGTTCTTGCCTGTATGTGTTTGCCTTTCGCCCTCAGCTTCGATTCTTCTTTCTCGGTCGACAGTGCTGCTGTGTCGGGTCAAGTGAAACAGCATTATTTCGTTCTTGGAAATTAGATTCGTCTAATGAGCGTGGAATGTCAGATCACTTAATCGGGCATGTAGGCTAGAAAATTTAAAATGGGAAATGGATAGGTTAAAGTTAGATATAGTGGGAATTAGTGAAGTTCGGTGGCAGGAGGAACAACACTTTTGGTCAGGTGAATACAGGGTTATAAATACAAAATCAAATAGGGGTAATGCAGGAGTAGGTTTAATAATGAATAAAAAAAAATAGGAGTGCGGGTAAGCTACTACAAACAGTATAGTGAATGCATTATTGTGGCCAAGATAGACACGAAGCCCATGCCTACTACAGTAGTACAAGTTTATTTGCAAACTGGCTCTGCAGATGATGAAGAAATTGATGAAATGTATGATGAGATAAAAGAAATTATTCAGGTAGTCAAGGGAGTCGAAAATTTAATAGTCATGGGTGACTGGAATTCGAGTGTAGGAAAAGGGAGAGAAGGAAACGTAATAGGTGGATATGGATTGGGGCTAAGAAATGAAAGAGGAAGCCGCCTGGTAGAATTTTGCACAGAACATAACTTAATCATACCTAACACTTGGTTCAAGTTGTATACATGGAATAATCCTGGAGATACTAGAAGGTATCAGATAGATTATATAATGGTAAGACAGAGATTTAGGAACCAGGTTTTAAATTGTAAGACATTTACAGGGGCAGATGTGGACTCTGACCACAATCTATTGGTTATGAACTGTAGATTAAAACTGAAGAAACTGCAAAAAGGTGGGAATTTAAGGAGATGGGACCTGGATAAACTGACTAAACCAGAGGTTGTACACAGTTTCAGGGAGAGCATTGACAGGAATGGGCGAAAGAAATACAGTAGAAGAAGAATGGGTAGCTCTGAGGGATGAAGTAGTGAAAGCGCAGAGGATCACGTAGGTAAAAAGACAAGGGCTAGTAGAAATCCTTGGGTAACAGAAGAAATATTGAATTTAATTGATGAAAGAAGAAAATATGAAAATGCAGTAAATGAAGCAGGCAAAAAGGAACACAAACGTCTCAAAAATGAGATTCACAGGAAGTGCAAATGGGTAAGCAGGGAAAGCAAGAGGACAAATGTAAGTATGTAGAGACTTATCTCACTAGGGGTAAGATAGATGCTGCCTACAGGAAAATTAAAGAGACCTTTGGAGAAAAGAGAGCCACTTGTATGATTATCAAGATGGAAACCCAGTTCTAAGCAAAGAAGGGAAAGCAGAAAGGTGGAAGGAGTATATAGAGGGCCTATACAAGGGCGATGTACTTGAGGACAATATTATGGAAATGGAAGAGGATGTAGATGAAGATGAAATGGGAGATACGATACTGCGTGAAGAGTTTGACAGAGCACTGAAAGACCTGAGTCGAAACAAGGCCCCATTCCATTGGAACTACTGACGACCTTGGGAGAGCCAGTCCTCACAAAACTCTACCATCTGCTGAGCGAGATATATTAGACAGGCGAAATACCCTCAGACTTCGAGAAGAATATAATAATTCCGATCCCAAAGAAAGCAGGTGCTGACAGATGTGAAAATTACCGAACTACCAGTTTAATAAGTCACAGCTGCAAAATACTAACACGAATTCTTTACAGACGAATGGAAAAACTGGTAGAAGCCGAACTCAGCGGAGATCAGTTTGGATTCTGCAAAATGTTGGAACACGTGAGGCAATACTGACCCTACGACTCATCTTAGAAAATAGATTAAGGAAAGGCAAACCTACATTTCTAGCATTTGTGGACTTAGAGAAAGCTTTTGACAATGTTGAATGGAATACTCTCTTTCAAATTCTAAAAGTGGTAGGAGTAAAATACAGGGAGCGAAAGGCTATTTACAATTTGTAGAGAAACCAGATGGCAGTTATAAGAGTCGAGGGGCATGAAAGGGAAGCAGCGGTTGGGAAAGCGGTGAGACAGGGTTGTAGCCTTTCCCCGATGTTATTCAATCTGTATATTGAGCAAGTAGTAAAGGAAACAAAAGAAAAATTCGGAGTAGGTATTAAAATCCATGGAGAAGAAATAAAACCGTTGAGGTTCGCCGATGACATTGTAATTCTGTCAGAGACAGCAAAGGACTTGGCAGAGCAGTTGAACGGAATGGACAGTGTCTTGAAAGCAGGATATAAGATGAACATCAACAAAAGCAAAACGAGGATAATGGAATGTAGTCGAATTAAGTCGGGTGATGTTGAGGGAATTAGATTAGCAAATGAGACACTTAAAGTAGTAAAGGAGTTTAGCTATTTGGGGTGCAAAATAACTGATGATGGTCGAAGTAGAGAAGATATAAAATGTAGACTGGCAATGGCCAGGAAAGCGTTTCTGAAGAAGAGAAATTTGTTAACATCGTGTGTAGGTTTAAGCGTCTAGAAGTCGTTTCTGAAAGTATTTGTATGGAGTGTAGCCATGTATGGAAGTGAAACATGGACGATAAATAGTTTGGACAAGAAGAGAATAGAAGCTTTCGAAATGTGGTGCTACAGAAGAATGCTGAAGATTAGATGGGTAGACCACATAACTAATGAGGAGGTATTGAATAGAAATGGGGAGAAGAGGAGTTTGTGGCACAACTTGACCATAAGAAGGGATCGGTTGGTAGGACATGTTCTGAGGAATCAAGGGATCACACATTTAGCATTGGAGGGCAGCGTGGAGGGTAAAAATCGTAGAGGGAGACCAAGAGATGAATACACTAAGCAGATTCAGAAGGATGTAGGTTGCAGTAAGTACTGGGAGATGAAGAAGCTTGCACAGGATAGAATAGCATGGAGAGCTGCATCAAACCAGTCTCAGGACTGAAGACAACAACAACAACAACAATGAATTACACGAACCGCTGCTCCAAGAATACATAAGCAGCTACGGTTATGTCAAATTGGGCAAATAAGACAACCAACGGGAAATCCATGAACGTGATTAATACATCTACAACTAGAGCGAGAGAAACAGAAAGTAATGTGCGCAAAGAGTGAATTCTGAAAAATGACATTCTCATTGCTATCGTTATAAAAGATCTGCAGTACTGAATGGAAATTTTTTCCCACATCGATTATTAAGACGCCTGAACGCCTTCGTCTTGCGTTTTAAATGGGCAGCAATTGGCCAACTGTTATTATAGTATCACGATGGTTGTATGCATTACTTTGCACGCCCTGTAACTTTTCTCAACTTTGATCTACTACTTTATTATATTCTTTGAGCCCTTCCACCAAAGCACTGCAAATGCCTTGTATCAAGAATCATATGGATGAGAAATGAACTTTAAAGATGTAAAATTTTTCAGTGCATCGTGTCTGGCAACTTAAAAATGTGGAAGAAAAGACATTTTTAAACATTTGCAATTGCTTATTAATTATTTAGTGTTGGTTGACTAGTTTCGGACTTCGTCCATTTTCACAAGCTACAGCTTACACAGATCAAAATCTGTTACGAGTGGCTGCATCGATTGTAGATTATAAAGGTATCACAAATAATATGCTTCATATGGTAACTATTTACATATTTTGTATTTAAAATGTGTTTGATGTGGACAGTTCTGTTTAAGTCACCACACTTGATTGTATCTCAGATCTGCGTTCGAAGATGTCACAATCATAATTATAGCTTACTTTACCGTATTATATTAATGTATGTGCAATATATATGTATTTAATTGTGACACTTCATTACCCAGTATGGTGTGATCCACGTGACAACGATATTTTATATACAGTGGAGAATCTGCTCTCCTGGGTTTACGCTGGCGTACTTATTGCAGGCATTATCGCAGTTTTGACAGAAACACACTCGGCACCAACATCATTTATAAAGTAGCCAAAACATGGTGATATAACTATTCTGGCAGTTAGAAAACGAGTGCAACGAATGTAATAGACGGATAGACTAGTGGAAAGACGGAAGTTTAACGGGACCTGGATGTGAAATAACTGAAATTTTTCTCACCATCTGAAAGACAGATTTCTCTCGTTTCAAAAATGTGTTTATTGTCTACTTTTTAAGTAGTTGATTTGAAAAAATGTCTGCGAACCAGCCACGCTCATGCAACAGGCAAGGAATATCACCTTAAACATTTCTTGCCTACCACAGTCATGGAAACAATAAAGCTAATATACAGGGACCTTGCAGATACAAAATTGCCTAGCAGATGTCTACATAGCCATACACCAAACCCTAATGAGAGTTTCAACAGCTGTGCCTGGAAAAGAGTATTAAACACAGTGTTTGTTTGATTGACAGTATTCAGGTGGAATTAATGCTGTCATCTGTTTCAGTGATGGTGAAGTTAGCAAGACAAAACTAATGGACAAATTAGGCATCCAGCCAGAAAATAATATCATAGCTGTGTTGAATGCCAAAGATTGTCAGCAAGTAGTTTAAGCTGCAAGGGTTGCGAAAGTAAGCACTAACGGCCCACAGTAAGGAAAAGATTCCTGAAAAAGCCTACAAAGAATGAAGAAGCAGCTGGCCAGCAATAATAGTGGTGCTGGAATGTTCTGAAAGAGGCATACGTTGAGTCGGAAACACTGAGAACAATCTTTTCTGATTTTCTCGAAACTACATTTTCAGGACATTAAGTACATATAACTTCACAATGATTTCAGCTATGTGCATCAAATTCCTCCAAAGAGAACCGTCTATTATACAGCGTGTCTTATTTCTTAAACTATAACAGATAATTAAATACCTTTCCTCGTACAGCTGTAGTTAATGTTATTCAGTGTTGGTACAAAACCGCAACTTCCTTCGCATTGTAGATCAAGAGTAACACGCGATGAAAGCGAGGAGTAGATATGCAGCTAGTTGACTCCAGGGCCTCTTAAAACGAGATCTACAGGATACATAAACATAAGCGAAATTAACCTTTCAATTTTCAGCACGCACCTCAGAGAATAATACACACTCTATTGCAAATATTGAGAGAAATTTCACTACTTTACAGATGTCTAGGAAGGCCATTTGATAGACATGCTAGAAGAAATACCTGTACAAATCTACATTCACAGAAATAAGCTCCCAGAACAAATGTTAAATCAACAAAGGGAATTGCGCAGCTGAAAAATCATAGAAAATTTCCATAGTGCCTTAATCAGCACCATGCAATAATCGTCAACTAAGCGACTACAAACGATTCATAGACACCTTCAAGGGTACCTTAATCAGCACTTGAAACTTCATCTATACTGTGAGAATTATAACAGTAGAAACTATTGTATGTCGATTTCATTGAAATACAAATTAAACAATATGTTTGCTTTCAAATAGTGCTGAAAGGAAATGAAATATTTATCGTACAAGTGTGATGTGATGGAACACTGTCTTACACTGGATATAGTCATTGATCTTAATACAGTCGCGAAGTAAATTTAATACATCAAAGTTTATATAAGACATAATAAAATTCGTTGCAATAACGTCTCTCAAAATTGTGGTAATATTTACGATAAATCAGCCAGCGTGACGCACAGTATAGTTCATTGAGGAACTTCTCCATTGTATACAAAATGTCGTTGTCACGTGAATCACAACATGCTGCGTAGTGAAGGCACAACCATTAAGGAAAATATGCATTATCCAGTTGTTGTTGTTGTTGTCTTCAGTCCTGAGACTGGTTTGATGCAGCTCTCCATGCTACTCTATCCTGTGCAAGCTGCTTCATCTCCCAGTACCTACTGCAACCTACATCCTTCTGAATCTGCTTAGTGTACTCATCTCTCGGTCTCCCTCTACGATTTTTACCCTCCACGCTGCCCTCCAATGCTAAATTTGTGATCCCTTGATGCCTCAAAACATGTCCTACCAACCGATCCCTTCTTCTAGTCAAGTTGTGCCACAAACTTCTCTTCTCCCCAATCCTATTCAATACCTCCTCATTAGTTACGTGATCTATCCACCTTATCTTCAGTATTCTTCTGTAGCACCACATTTCGAAAGCTTCTATTCTCTTCTTGTCCAAACTAGTTATCGTCCATGTTTCACTTCCATACATGGCTACACTCCAAACAAATACTTTCAGAATCGACTTCCTGATACATAAATCTATATTCGATGTTAACAAATTTCTCTTCTTCAGAAACGCTTTCCTTGCCATTGCCAGTCTACATTTTATATCCTCTCTACTTCGACCATCATCAGTTATTTTACTTCCTAAATAGCAAAACTCCTTTACTACTTTAAGTGTCTCATTTCCTAATCTAATTCCCTCAGCATCACCCGATTTAATTTGACTACATTCCATTATCCTCGTTTTGCTTTTGTTGATGTTCATCTTATACCCCTCCTTTCAAGACACTGTCCATTCCATTCAACTGCTCTTCCAAGTCCTTTGCTGTCTCTGACAGAATTACAATGTCATCGACGAACCTCAACATTTTTATTTCTTCTCCATGGATTTTAATACCTACTCCGAATTTTTCTTTTGTTTCCTTTACTGCTTGCTCAATATACAGATTGAATAACATCGAGGAGAGGCTACAACCCTGTCTCACTCCTTTCCCAACCACTGCTTCCCTTTCATGCCCCTCGACTCTTATTACTGCCATCTGGTTTCTGTACAAATTATAAATAGCCTTTCGCTCCCTGTATTTTACCCCTGCCACCTTTAGAATTTGAAAAAGAGTATTCCAGTCAACATTGTCAAAAGATTTCTCTAAGTCTAGAAATGCTAGAAACGTAGGTTTGCCTTTTCTTAATCTTTCTTCTAAGATAAGTCGTAAGGTCAGTATTGCCTCACGTGTTCCAAACTGATCCTCTCCGAGGTCCGCATCTACCAGTTTTTCCATTCGTCTGTAAAGAATTCGCGTTAGTATTTTGCAGCCGTGGCTTATTAAACTCATAGTTCGGTAATTTTCACATCTGTCAGCACCTGCTTTCTTTGGGATTGGAATTATTATATTCTTCTTGAAGTCTGAGGGTATTTCGCCTGTCTCATACATCTTGCTCACCAGCTGGTAGAGTTTTGTCATGACTGGCTCTCCCAAGGCCGTCAGTAGTTCTAATGGAATGTTGTCTACTCCGGGGGCCTTGTTTCGACTCAGGTCTTTCAGTGCTCTGTCAAACTCTTCACGCAGTATCGTATCTCCCATTTCGTCTTCATCTACATCCTCTTCTATTTCCATAATATTGTCCTCAAGTACATCGCCCTTGTATAAACCTTCTATATACTCCTTCCACCTTTCTGCCTTACCTTCTTTGCTTAGAACTGGGCTGCCATCTGAGCTCTTGATATTCATACACGTGGTTCTCTTCTCTCCAAAGGTCTCTTTAATTTTCCTGTAGGCAGTATCTATCTTACCCCTAGTGAGATAAGCTTCTACATCCTTACATTTGTCCTCTAGCCATCCCTGTTTAGCCATTTTGCACTTCCTGTCGATCTCATTTTTGAGAGGTTTGTATTCCTTTTTGCCTGCTTCATTTACTGCATTTTTATATTTTCTCCTTTCATCAATTAAATTCAATATTTCTTCTGTTACCCAAGGATTTCTAGCAGCCCTCGTCTTTGTACCTACTTTATCCTCTGCTGCCTTCACCACTACATCCCTCAGAGCTACCCATTCTTCTCCTACTGTATTTCTTTCCCCTATTCCTGTCAATTGTTCCCTTATGCTCTCTCTGAAACTCTGTACAACCTCTGGTTCTTTCAGTTTATCCAGGTCCCATCTCCTTAATTTCTCACATTTTTGCAGTTTCTTCAGTTTTAATCTACAGATCAAAACCAATAGATTGTGGTCAGAGTCCACATCTGCCCTGGAAATGTCTTACAACTTAAAACCTGGTTCCTAAATCGCTGTCTTACCATTATATAATCTATCTGATACCTTTTAGTATCTCCAGGGTTCTTCCACGTATACAACCTTCTTTCATGATTCTTAAACCAAGTGTTAGCTATGATTAAGTTGTGCTCTGTGCAAAATTCTACTAGGCGGCTTCCTCTTTCATTTCTTAGCCCCAATCCATATTCACCTACTATGTTTCCTTCTCTCCCTTTTCCTACACTCGAATTCCAGTCACCCATTACTATTAAATTTTCGTCTCCCTTCACTATCTGAATAATTTCTTTTATTTCATCGTACATTTCTTCAATTTCTTCATCATCTGCAGAGCTAGTTGGCATATAAACTTGTACTACTGTAGTAGGTGTGGGCTTCGTATCTATCTTGGCCACAATAATGCGTTCACTATACTGTTTGTAGTAGCTTACTCGCATTCCTATTTTCCTATTCATTATTAAACCTACTCCTGCATTACCCCTATTTGATTTTGTGTTTATAACCCTGTAGTCACCTGACCAGAAGTCTTGTTCCTCCTGCCACCGAACTTCACTAATTCCCACTATATCTAACTTTAACCTATCCATTTCCCTTTTTAAATTTTCTAACCTACCTGCCCGATTAAGGGATCTGACATTCCACGCTCCGATCCGTAGAACGCCAGTTTTCTTTCTCCTGATAACGACATCCTCCTGAGTAGTCCCCGCCCGGAGATCCGAATGGGGGACTATTTTACCTCCGGAATATTTTACCCAAGAGGATGCCATCATCATTTAATCATACAGTAAAGCTGCATGTCCTCGGGAAAAATTACGGCTGTAGTTTCCCCTTGCTTTCAGCCGTTCGCAGTACCAGCACAGCAAGGCTGTTTTGGTTAATGTTGCAAGGCCAGATCAGTCAATCATCCAGACTGTTGCCCCTGCAACTACTGAAAAGGCTGCTGCCCCTCTTCAGGAACCACACGTTTGTCTGGCCTCTCAACAGATATCCCTCCGTTGTGGTTGCACCTACGGTACGGCCATCTGTATCGCTGAGGCACGCAAGCCTCCCCACCAACGGCAAGGTCCATGGTTCATGGGGGGCATTATCCAGTTATGTTAACATAATACAGTAAGATGTAGCTACAACTGTGACGTATTTTAACGCAGATCTGAGATACATGTAAGCGTTATGACATAAATAGAACTGTCCACACCAAACACATCCTAAACACAAAATACGTAAGTAGTTACCATATGAACCATACTATTACTGAAAGACTACGTTTATTATCCACATTCGACGCATCGAATCATTACAAATTTTGTTCTCTGCAACAGATGGCATCTAAAAATAGTCAAAGCCGAAACTTGTCAGCCAACTCCAAATAACTAGCAGCCCTGGTGTAAATTTTTAGAAGTGTATTTTTTCAGCTATTGAAAGAGGAATATCAGACCTCTGTATCAACCCCCACAAGCCGAAAACTGAACGATTGCAACTCGTATGTAGTAGATAATTGTAGTATTGGTTTTACCTATTCTTGGACGAATTACTTTTAAACGATATATTCGAAATCGGATTTCAGCATTCAGGAAAAGATATGTTCCCAGTATCAGTTAACAAGCTAAAGCTTCGGAAGCAGTTCACCTGCTTCAAAAAAGAAAGCATCCATGATGCCCTATTTCTTTTGTTCTTGCTAATGTTTTTCCTTGTAGAATGTAAATGTAGAGGAGTTTCACTCACATCCACTATCTTGATTTTGTTCTTTACGCGGCCATAGCGTGGCTCACGTAAACACATTTGACCCGGAAATGTTTTGCGGCAAACATTGCCGGGCAACAGTAGCCGGCAACGTTGCAGTACATTTGGCTGTAATTCGTATATGCGTGATATTGCCAGACAACTCTGCCAGCCTATATTGTCAGCAATAGGAGATTTTACAGTCCTTGTAAACGTACTTTCACGTGATGTACAGGTGAAGGGGACTAGTGATGATCGAATAAGATGCTTAATGCCACATTACTTATTATGAGAAGTGATCATTTTTTCTGTTAAATGATTTTTACTTTCTACTGTATCTTCAGAGACTACAATCTAAAACAGAAAAAAACAGTTTAGAAACACAGCATTTAAAAATATAATCACTTCTACTTCACAAACAATGCTTTAAAATAAACATAAAGTAAAATATGGTCCACAGCCGTGGATCAGCATATGGTACATGTAATTTATCTAAGACCTAAAAGTCCAGAGTTAGGCACGAATATAGGTGAAATTAGCTGTACACGGCTTCTGACGTCACTCCTAGCGCTACGTACGCGCCGCCCTTGTACAGGGCGCCCTCATATTCGCACATATTCGGCAACACATGTTGTGTACTTTACATTACATATACATGATATCCTATCCGTAGTTATGAGCCATACTTTATTTTATGTGTATTTGAAAGTATACTTTTGACAAGTAGAAGAGATGCGACTTTTAAATTACGTTTGTAATTTTATATACAGGCTGTATCATAATTAATGGCGTAAACGCCGACAGTTGAAAATATACGATACTAGAAGTAAAAAAGTATCAGTAAACATTTGGTCGAAAATGCATACCTTAAGCACTACTAGCAATTTTTCATATTCTATACTGTGAAACAAATTTCTTCTACTGCAAGTTCTTTGCTTTCCATATTTCGGGAAGTGGTAGTATTGACCAAAAGGTGCTCTAAAACGCATACCTTAAAAGTTACGAGCACTTGGTCATTAGAAGAATTGTATTTCACGGTAGGTAACATGAACACGTGCTCTTAGCTCTTAAGGAATGCATTTTAGAGCACATGTTTACTAGACTTTTTGCCCTTGTTTTGGTCCATACTACCAGTTTACAAAGTATGGAAAGCAAAGAACTTGCAGTACAAGACATTTGTTTCATAGTATCGTAGTAAAAAAATTGCTCTTAGCTCTTAAGGTATGCAATTTCGTCCCTATGTTTACTAAGACTGTTTTGCTTCTAGTATCGTGTACTTTCAACTGTCTGCGTTTACGCCATTAATTGTGGTGCACCCTGTATATGTTTTACATTGTTTCTGAAGATGGACGGCGTTGGTCGATAAAGGCCATATGTGAAAATTTTTTGAATGCGTCAGAGAGAAAATAAAAAAATTTCAAATAGCCAATCATGGTACTTCATACCTGAAGCATCGTTTCTTATAAGAAGTGATAATGTTGTGTCTATGAATTTTTCGTAATAAACAGACTCCCATCAAACTTTATCGAGGCTTTGGACTGCCAAAATGGCAAGAGCAAACTGTTCAAATGGCTCTGAGCACTATGGGAATTAACTGCTGAGGTCATCAGTCCCCTAGAACGTAGAACTACTTAAACCTAACTAACCTAAGGGCATCACACACATCCATGCCCGAAGCAGGATTCGAATCTGCGACCGTAGCGACAGCGCGGTTCCATACTGTAGCGCCCATAACAGCTCGGCCACTCCGGCCGGCCCAAGAGGAAACTGTCATTTAGGCGTGTTTAAAATCAGTTTTTTTTGCATTTTTTATATTCTTTAATTTAATTTTTTAAATTTCCTATTTCATTTTTAAATTTGTAAGTTATTATTAGTATTTACATTTTGTACATTATTTTCATGTAGTCCTACACTAACATATGGCTTCAATCAAATTTTTTGACATAAGAGATTGCTTTCAAACAAGCCCTGATGTCACCACCGTCTACATACTTTTCTACTATTTTTTCCAGCCTTTTATCAAGTTTTGTGTAAGTTCTTTTCTTTCGTTTGCCTTCCATACTTAATTCTGACCTCATTAATGCGCATGCCGAGTTCTCTGCATCTGTCTTCATACACTGGATCATGTCTTCAATTTTTGGATTCGGTTTTCCGAGAAGATTATTAATTTGGTTGTGCCAACCTTCTACAGCGTTGTTGGTACGATGGCGCCGTCTGTAGCAGTTCCAACGAGTGATCGTGTTTTCGTCATTTTCCACCCATCTATCTACAAAATAGTCGAAAAACTGAGAAAGCTTGGCGGTATCCGGTGCGTGTGAACGTTTCAGCAGCCAACCGTCGCAGACCTCTTCAGGTCGAAGGAACGCCAGAGCAACACACGTGCAAATTGCAGCGTCACTTCTTCGTTTTCTTTGTATTCGCAATTAAGTCCCAGATCTTGCACTTTCCTCCAGATAGATTTCCTCACAGGGAAATGGCAGACATGTACCTGAACCGACGAGATTACAACTTTTAGCGCAGAAATCGCAGCTGATTCGAAATCAACAGTGACATTGTTAGGTTTTCATTGTGGTACACTATCCACAACATTGCGGGATGTTATAGGAATGGGGAAATTAGGTTAGTAAAGGTACCTCTGTTGCCCCATTTCTCTGGAGTTGGAGGGGCAGGGCAGTGATTTCCCAGTGGAATGGTGGGAACATGTGCTGGTTGGAGAAAAGCTATGAGGTCATCAGGGGGTGGGGTAATTTTTGATTAATTAATTAATTTGCGTAATAAATTGACGTCAATTTGATATCAGAAGTGTCCTCGTATTGCCTTTATTCCATTACTTGCGATTTTTTCTGTCAGTTTATAAGGCGAGTGAAATAAAAAAAAGACAAAAACAAAAAGTTAGTAAACTAAAGTAATCGGCATAACTTTTAATACATTTACCTCACTGTGAGAGGAGACAGCCAGCACTTTCACGGAAATATGTTTGCCTATAGAACCATGACTGTAGCCAGGTGTGCACCTCTTCGTTCGAAGCAAAATGACGACCACAAATGTATTTCTTCAGGGCTCTAAAGTATGGAAATCGCAAGGGGAGCGATCGGAACTGCGTGGACCATGTGTAAGAGCTTCCCAGAGAAACGTCTGCAGCGTAGTCGGATCAACCTTGGCAAAATGTGGTTTTGTGTACCCTCTATGCCCTCTGACCAAAATCACTCAGGTGCCCAAAACTTCAGGACGAAAGTAGCTATTGTATGATGTGTCACTACCAAGTCATATAGCTCGATGAAACTTTGATCATAAAAAGAACTGCTAGTGTACAGTATCAATGTAACTGAAACAAATATGCAGTGAGATGATTTACACTGAAGTCACCACGATTTATGATGGTCAACTGAAGACAATACAAACTGCGGGACATGGTTCTTAATAGGACGTGTGGGCACCTCGGACGGTAATGCGTGGTCTACAACGTATTCTCCTGCTGGCCAGAAGATCGGAAAGGAGTTCTTGTTGTAGGTAGTTTCATTCCTCCACCAGCGCGGTGAACAGCTGCTGGATGGTCGTCGGCGCACGTGCACGCCCTGAAATACGTCGCCCCAACGCATCCCACGCGTGCTCGATGGGATTTAAGTCGAAGGAACCTGCAGGCCAGTCCATTCGCCGAATATCCTGTCATTTCAAGAATTCCTCAACCTGCGCAGTTCTGGTGGTGGTGGTGTGGTTAGTGTTTAACGTCTCGTCGACAACGAGGTCATTAGAGACGGAGCTCATGCTCGGGTTAGGGAAGGATTGGGAACCATCCCGGCATTTGCCTGAAACGATTTAGGGAAATCACGGAAATCCTAAATCAGGATGGCTGAAGACGGGATTGAACCGTCGTCCTCCCGAATGTGAGTCCAGTGTGCTAACCACTGCGCCACCTCGCTCGGTCTGCGCAGTTCTATGTGGTGGCGCCGTGCCATGCACAAAAATGAAGTCATGGCCGAATACACGCATGGAAACACGCACATGGGAAAGGAGTACCGTGTGACAATAATGTTGGCTGGAGAGTGTACTGTGTTCAAATATTTGGAGGTCAGTAAGGTATGCAATATAATACCTCCCAGACCATAACAGCTCCACCATCAAAACGAAAATGTTCGGCAATTTTTATGGGTGAATTACTTGTTCCTAACTCTCAAAATATGAGATTACGACCAACACGGTCTAACATTATCGATGAAAGAGTCTGTGTAAGATGATACTGTAAAATCTCGACGCCACGATGGAAGGCCCGAACCGAATTTGTCGGTCCGTGCTTTGTACACCAAAATGTTATGTCTGCACTTCCGATTTGATGAGATAGATACTACTGGTACGAATAACGTAGCGCAATTCAGTATATTTTGCTCTTAGAATTACTTCTAATTGTTCTCACTTGAAGTTAGGAGTACTACCTCATTTTATACAGTTTTTTTTCTGTCAGCTTGTGAAATCTTCTGGGGCTAGGCAGCTACAGTACAGATAATATTTATTCAGAAAAAGCGAGCAATTAAAAATTGTATAAGTAGTCAATATTTCGACAATAAACAGAAATAATTCTGAGTTAGCACTTGAGAAATGTTTCTCGGGACCTATGGATTCATTCTATGCAATTTCTTGTGACAAAGTACACAATCTGGTAGAAACTCTAAAGGAAGTAAACAGTGTAACGTCACGTCCTACATTTGAGTGTAAGTATATGCAGTTAATATATATCAGTATCACAGACAGCTAATTTTATTCCGAATAAGCTCACAAAGAAGTGTCTGACTTCGAATGACTTATAATTTTAGAGACCAACACATCCTGATATTCCAACAGACAGTTTTCATCAGGGGATCCATGTGCCCAGGCCCATTTATAACCATACAGCTTATTCAAGATCTAGATCACGAACCTTTTGATAACTGCGAACAAAATATGTCTTAAATGCTTAATGTAACTCGTTGATGCAAAAGACAATGAAACGTCACAAATGTGAATGCAGTATAGTAATTGTAGCAATGAATATAATTTTTCATATCAATAGCGAAATTTTCATGGATCTTCACATTAAAATGCTTGTATTAAGAATCGTCACTTTACAACTGATTCATATGATCTGAAATACATTATTTGTTAATAAAGCTGTGTCTGTGACCGAAACTAATGTTGCTTATGATTGAAAATAAACACAGTAAGGGTTTAAACATGTTGGCAAAAATGAAGTGAAATACTCATGGTTTTATTATATTTTTCATTAGTTCTTCAGAGAAATTATATTCAAATTAAATTCATTCCTATGTGGAAGCCATTTTGTATACTCCTTTAGTGGCAAGTGGTGGGCGTATGTCCTCTTCAGTGTACAATTATTCGTGCACATTTCTTCCTGGTTTCAAACATTGTATCAATAGCACGTCTTTTGAGTACTTTGGTGATGCGATCTGTGATAATATTTGCAAATGAAAGGAAAATGTTAGTAGTGGGGCAACAGTTGTGCTGGTCGATTTTGTTAGTGTGGGTTGCCTACATCAGGAGTAGGTATGCACTCAGGGGCAAACCTGTTGTTCTCCTTTGATTGACAGGTACTTAACCTATTGTTCTGCTAAAAGGATCCATTCTTTTGATTGACAGCCACTTAACCTATTATTCCCCCACCCGTCCCACACCCCTCCCCTCACAGGAAATCTTCAACCCACTCCCTCCCCCTCAATTCTACAGGTACACTTCCAGGTGTGAGTTACTGGAATAGCCTCTCTCACTCTTATCAGTTTGATTGACTATTTAATTAAATTGATCTATTAATTAACCTCTCCCCTTCTGGTAAACGCCCCACCCTCCCTCCCTGAAATTGGAGGGAAAAAGACTCAGTTGATCGGACACTTGGAGGGAATGGATTGCTGTGTATGGAATATTGTTTAAACAATTTAGACAATGTGTGCAATATTGGTTATTTCAATAATTTAGAGGATTTAGGGCAGTGTATGGAATAAATTGAAACTGGTGGCTCTTTGGTGGGGATGAAGGATCTCATAACAGGAAATTCAAGGGTATATTGTTTATTTATAAAAAATTCTGTTTGTGGGGGTTGGTTTTCTCTTGCTCATCATTCTCTGCTCTTTGGAAACATGTAGGTCTTGTAAGAAGGAATTACATGGAGCAAACATGTTGCATAAACTAATGTTTTGCACTGTACTCTGGGTGTCTTAACCTAATGTTTGGCCCTTTGTTGGCACTTAACCTATCGTTCTGTTAAGTGGGTTTCCATTTCACCTCCATTTCCTTAAACTACTGTACCACCTTTGATACCAAATTATGTAATTAGTTATATCCTCCCACCATTTTCTGGTACACTTTTCAAATTTCATATGCTTTTGAAATCCATTTCTGGCGCATTCCTCTCTGTCACCCACATCCTTAAACTACTGAACTGCATTTTACATAAAAATTACGCAAATTAACCTGTTGTTCTGCACTTAACCAGCTGTTCTGCTCCATGTCACCCACTCACAGACACCCTTCCCTTAACTATTGTACTGCTAACACCACATTGATATAAAAAATTTAGGCAAATTAATTAAATCGATATTCTTCACATGTATGGTAGCTTTTTTCATTCATGGCATCCTATTGGTCAGTGAAATCGATGGAATATAGTTCAAACTAAAGATCACTAATAAAAAAACACATGCTGCCACCCAATGCCAACAGTGGAGTCTGGGTGACCAGTGACCCCCGCAAAGTGATGATGCAGCCATCAGCTGCCAAGCCACGCACAGGTGTCTGTTTGGGTCCCGCAAGGGATGCCTGAGAAGTTCCAGTCAAAGTATGCCTAGGCACTGTTACTGGCATGATGATGCAGAGCTGTGGTGCGGGTCCAGCCATATAGGAATCTGTTCCAATGCTTTCCAGAATAGCTCAGGGTGCATTGTTTCTAGCGATCCTAATGGGACACAGGAGATGCCATTGGCTGTGCACGTTTTCACCTGCCCAGAGAGCCTGATGCATCGCCATGAGATGTATGCGTAGCTTAGCTAGAATTTTTGGTCTCCTACAGCTACTGGTCTGGAGATGGCCTAATACAACAATGTTAGATGAGGGACAGCATCATTTCAGAGATGGACGGTCTGCTTCAACTTGTCTTTGAACACATGAACAAAGAATACATCACCTTACACTCAAAACATTTTTTAGATACACCACACAAAGTTGTCTACAGATCATCAAATACATACAAGACTCACAAGAATAACGGGAACCAGGAACGTATTTACCAGTGTAATTGCACATAAATATTAAGATTGCTGCTGCAGTGTGACACCGATCAATGTACAGGTAATGTCTCCTCTTGATAGCTGTGGTTATGTTTACCAGAGGGGGAGAGGTTAATTAATTGATCAATTTAATTAAGTATTCAGTCAAAGTGATAAGAGTGAGAGGGGCTATTCCAATAACTCACACCTGAAAGTGTACCTGTAGAAGTGAGGGGGAGGGGGTGGGTTGGTTGTTTCGTGAGACGGGAAGGGAGTTGAAGGGGGTGGGGGAACAATAGGTTAAGTTCCTGTTTATCAATGGAGAACAATATGTTAAGTTCCTGTCTATCAATGGAGAACAATATGTTAAGTCCCTGTCTATCAATGGAGAACAATATGTTAAGTCCCTGTCAATCAAAGAAGAACAATAAGTTTGCCTCAGAGTACATATCTGCCCCTGATGCAGGTAACCCGCTCTAACAAAACAGACCAGGTCCCCTGCTGTCCCACTATTAAAATTCCCCTAGGTAGGTTCGTTTTCATTAGAACCTCTAGATTCTTTAAAATGTAGAGGCCTATTTATCTCTTTGTCACAGATGCCATTTCTTCTGAAGGCCATTCTTAAATAATCTAACTGTTCTCCAAGTATGGTGATTCACAGATTCTTTTAGCTTGAGTCACTCCTCTTTTCTGCTTAGGTTGGTGATTAGAATTTTTGTGGAAGTATCTATCTATGTGACTGGGCTGTAGACCTTATGCCTTAAAGTTCCGTCAGACTTCCTAATTACCTGTATACCCAGAAATGAAATTTGGCCGTATGTTTCTTTTATCATAGTGAAATTTATATTAGAATTAATATTATTCAGAAGATTTAGAAATTCAGAGAGTTTTTCTTCTCCATGAGCTTGTATGACGAAAGTATCATCCACATACGAAAGCCAACATGAGGGTCTCCTCATCGTCGTCTGAAGGGCGGCTTCTTCAAATTATCCCATTTAAAAATTCGCTACGACAGCGCTGTTACTGTTGTGACTTCAGCGAAGAGAATCTCATAAGCTGCTGGCTACCAACTTCAAAAGGATCCACAGTCTGGCGCAGGTCTGTTATCTGTGTGCTTGTTTTTCGTTTCATAGCCAGTCGATGGTCATGTCATTTGCACACATGTCATTTTAGATATTTTTTGTTGCGATTTTGATGGATCTATGAGACAGTCTCTCGAAATACACATATCTCAACAGAAGTTTGAAATATAATAGGGTTTACTACAACGACGTCTTATACTACACCCGTTGAAATTTGTACAATAACTTACTAACACAATAATCATAATTCCCTCTGAAAACAAGAACGATTTTGGTTAGTTACAAAAATCATTACAGAACAAAGCAAGCTCTCTCCTAAGCGTACATTTTTTTAAAAACAGTGAAAATCTTCATCTCAGGTCGATTAACAGAATTTAGTAGTGAGTATATCCTCCCCACACACGAATGAGATCTTACACTCTGTGAGGCATGCTCTGGATGAGACCATCAAGTTTATCTTTGGGTAAGAGGTCCCACTCCTTAATGGGAGCTTCAGTGAAGTCTTGAAGACTGTCAGGTGGATTAGAACACTGTGGGATGGCCATCTTCAACAGATCCCGTGCAGGCTCAATTGCATTCATGTCTGCGGCTGTGCTGGCCAATACATTTGGTTGAAGTTGCATCTCTGATGATACCGAGACACCACTAGTGTACCGTGCGTTCTTGCATTGTCATCGACCAGGGTGCAGTTGTCACCGATTTCACGTATGTACTGCCTTACAATCGTTTGTAGGACCTGTTGGAGGTGCCGGAGACCAGTAAAATTGCCATGGATGGGAATTGGTGGGGTCCTCCGTTCATCATTATTGCCACCCAGAACAATAGGCTTCCACCTGCAAACGGTTGGAGTTCCTGAACGTATCGGCGTTCCTGATACCGTCTAGCGCTTTTCCAAATTCTAAAACGTCTAGTGTCCGTTCGCACACCAATCTTGGTCTCGTCAGCAAACATGAGATTACTCCATTCAGTGCTGATGTGCAAAATCTCAGGTCCTTCTGTTGCGTCGGTTCCGTTGGCTCAGTGCAAAACTTCTCAATGGTCTTCTGAAATGGAGACCACTCTGATGTAACCTTCTACGCACTGTTTGGTCTGAGATACGAACCCCTGATGCCCGGGAGAAGGCAGTCGATGTTGGACGCCTGCGAGCCGACAGTAGGAGGAAACCAGCCTGCAGTGGTGTTGAAATACGAGGACGACTACTGCGAGGTCCATCGTTCACATTTCCCGTCCCTCCGTACGTTCCTCACACCTTAGACACACCACTTTGAGTGGCACGTAACCAATCCGTTACATCTTGCTGTGTATGACCTGCTGAAAGTAAAGCCACTATCCTAACCCTATCAAAGTGTTGTACGCTTCTATGTGGCATGCTACTGCAGAGCTGAAGATCGTGTTCATTGTTTTAGGTCTCTCAGGTCATAAGACCTGAATGACGCGGTTACTGATACTGGACTGCTCGTGATATGTTTATATGAGTGGGAAGCGACCACAAAGCATGCCAGTAGTAAACACCGTCAAACATATGGGCTCTAACTGAATAATGCATGAAATGCGTACGTCAATGTGGACCTATAGTATCGTAGACTACATTTTACGACACTATTCCAAAATTTTGTGAGCAGTGTATAAGGGAAGCTATGGGTTCCAGAATGAAAATGATAGGCGCTCATATTCGATTTTGGTTTCACTGAAATACCAGTGCAACGTGCTGTCAAACTGCTGTGATCAAAAAATATTTAGTGACGGACCATTTGTTTGTTAATCTTAAAGTATTATTTACTTGCTGTATCTGATGTGGCTATTAACAAGGAAATTCTCATAAATTAGTGTGTTACTTCCAGTCAATGTAGCAATAGGTAGACTTATAAAAAAAATGAAATAAATGAATTAATAAATAAACAAGTTAAGGTCTGCTTGTTGTATTCTTTAAGAAGTAATGTAGTTTTCTGTTCAACTAAGTGAAATATTACGCACCAGGAAATTAAAATTATCTTATAATTTCACTGAATACTACACAGTGACAGTTGGTAACAAACTAGGAATGAACTACAATAAAACCAAGAAGGAGTCTAATGGTTGCTATACGTCGCAATAGAGCACTGCAAGTAACAAGTGAAGAGGCTCCGTGCAGCAGCAAACCGGAATGAAAGATTTAATTTTGATAGGACGCCCGTTCCGCTGCGCGATGAAGCTTGTGTCTCTGAACTTGGCGCCTGCGGCATATTCCTGGCAGCAGTTCGTGATGGTGCACTACCTCGTTGCAAAATTTAATCTAGGAAAAATGAGGCAAGCGAGAGAGGTCTGAATAGCGTCTTAAATTTATCTTTAGGGAATATCCATATTGAGAGCGCTCAGCAGAGCAATGTTTTCGGGCGGCGGGGGGAAGTGCTGGGAGCAGTACATACGCAGACACAGACAGTTGCTCTCTCAGAGAACTCTTAGCAACTCGCCGTGGCGACAGGCTACTGGCCAGCTCTGCTCTGTACATCAGTTCAGTACATCCTGCTTTTCCTCGTTAGTGTCGAGTTTACAGCAAGGAAGCTTCATGAAACTTTCTCTCCGCAAGAAAGTCACTATCCAGATAAACAAAATATGAAGTGTAGCATCATTCGACTACGTCTACACGTGCACCCACCCAGAAATCCAGTGTACAGTTTTCGGTGCAGCAGTTATTAATCGCTTCGTTTCCCGTCGCATTTACATGTGGAGAAAGTGAAACTGTTCATGATCGGTACTGACCACGATCCGTAAGGGTAATGCTCTAGCCGTTTCAAAATGATGTTTGTGGAAATACCAATCATAAATTTGAATAACCGGGTATTTTGTACAATATATCAAAGTATTTTGTTCTCATTTTGAAAAACTCTGTATATGAAGGCAATAGAACCGTTAGTATAAGGAATAAAATGAACGACAATATTACTTGCAGTGAGAATTGCATTTAGAGATTCGAACATACAGTTACGGTATACATAAATGAAACGGGACGTTATTAGTAATTTATTTCGCATAATACATAATTCTTGTACGAGGACACAACACAGGTAAGCTTAAAACACTAAATATGGGCTACACATCAGCAAGAAATCAAAAATTCAAAAGCAAGTTTGACCTAGTGAACTGATGCAGTTACTCAGCACACTAGCTCTGTTTTCGAGAGGAGCCAGTTTCCCTTCCGACAACATTGACGTATGTGCATCTTCATACACTATTGGCTATTAAAATTGCTACACCAAGAAGAAATGCAGATGATAAACAGGTATTCATTGGACAAATATACTATACTAGAACTGACATGTGATTACATTTTCACGCAATTTGGCCGCATAGATCCTGATAAATCAGTACCCATAACAACCACCTCTGGCCGTAATAACGGCCTTGATACGCCTGGGCATTGAGTCAAACACAGCTTCGATGGCGTGTATAGGTACAGCTGCCCATACAGCTTCGCCACGATACCACAGTTTATCAAGAGTAGTGACTGGCGTATTGTGCCGAGCCAGTTGCTCGGCCACCATTGACCAAACGTTTTCAATTGGTGAGAGATACGGAGAATGTGCTGGCCAGGGCAGCAGTCGAACATTGTCTGTATCCGGAAAGGCCCGTACAGGACCTGCAACATGCGGTCGTGCATACTCCTGCTGAAATGTAGGGTTTCGCTGGGATCGAATGAAGGGTAGAGCCACGGGTCGTAACACATCTGAAATGTAACGTCCACTGTTCAAAGTGCCGTCAGTGCGAACAAGAAGTGACCAAGACGTGTAACCAATGGCACCCCATCCCATCACGCCGGCTGATACGCCAGTATGGCGATGACGAGTACACGTTTCCAATGTGCGTTCACCGCGATGTCGGCAAACACGGATGCTACCATCATGATGCTGTAAACAGAAACCTGGATTCATCCGAAAAAATGACGTTTTGCCATTCGTGCACCCAGGTTCGTCGTTGGATACACCATCGCAGGCGCTCCTGTCTGTGATGCAGCGTCAAGGGTAACCGCAGCCATGGTCTCCGAGCTGATAGTGCATGCTGCTGTAAACGTCGTCGAACTGTTCGTACAGATGGTTGTTGTCTTGCAAACGTCCCCATCTGTTGACTCAGGGATCGAGACGTGGCTGCACGATCCGTTACGGCCATGCGGAGAAGATGCTGTCATCTCGACTGCTAGTGATACTAGGCCGTTGGGTATCCAGCACGGCGTTCCGTATTACCGTCCTGAACCCACCGATTCCATATTGTGCTAACAGTCATAGGATTTCGACCAACGCGAGCAGATGTCGCGATACAATAAACCACAATTGCGATAGGCTACAATCCGACCTTTATCAAAGTTGGAAACGTGATGGTACGCATTTCTCCTCCTTACACGAGGCATCACAACAACGTTTCACCAGGCAACGCCGGTCAACTGCTGTTTGCCTTTCCTAATGTCAGCAGGTTGTAGGTGTCGCCAGTTGCGCCAACGTTGTATAAATGTTCTGAAAAGCTAACATTTGCATATCACAGCATCTTCTTCCTGTCGGCTAAATTTCGTGTCTGTAGCACGTCATCTTCGTGGTGTAGCAACTTTAATGGCCAGTAGTGTATGTTGAGTGATCCGTTAGATTTCAGTCACGCAGTTGCAGGTTCTCCATTTCTTGAACTTACATTGCAGACATTTATCTTTCGGCAGACGAACGTACAGTTCATAAGAGATGCACAGAACATCGAAGGTATACTCGACTCCTAGAGCCCAAAAATTGGCTGCCGCATACCACTGCATCGACACTGGCCACTACGAAGTACCGGGTGATTCAAAAAGAAAGAACATATTTCAGTTGTTTATTACGGACAAACTATAAAAGTTAGTAACGTATTTCACATGTCACTGGACAGAGGAAGTTCCACAGTTTTGACACAGCTGCACTGGCATTTGTTTGTAGAAACATGGCGACTACACCACAAGAGAAATCATTGTGTGTTGGAACCTGCGCGAAGTCAGTCCATTATTCAAGTGCAACATGCATTCCGTCGTCGATTCAGAAAGAAGCCGCCTCTGCACAAGAGGATTCATGACTAGCATACAAAATTCTTGGATGTTGGTTGCATATGCAAAGGAGAAGAACACTGGTTGGCCACGAGAGTATATCCGAAATGTGTTCACACGGAACCCTCGGAAGTCCACAAGACGGTGTGGAGTATTCTGAAACGACGCCTGCACATGAAGTCTTACAATTTGCAGTTACTGCAGCAACTGCCTCTTAGCGGTCGTAACAAAGATTGCATTTCAGCTCTCCTGAGGGACTCATCTTTGCGGACGAATCAACGTTTGATCTATTTGATGGTCACAAAATCCTAGCGTCGCCGTCGAACGTGAAAGAGACTCACCGAAACCGAATGTGTTTTGTACCGCTTCTGTTCACAAAGTTTATGGATCTTTCTTTTCTGCAGAGGAAACTACGACGGGAATGTCATACCTGGACATGCTGTAAAAATGGTCGTTTCCTCAACTTCACGAAGGTTCCAATGATTTCATTTTTATGCGTGACGGCGCCCCTCCCCACTTTCACCTTGAGGCTCGGCGTTATCTTAACAAAGCCTTCCAACAGCGTTGGATTGGAAGAGGTGAACAACAAGATCGTGTTCATTGTTTTAGGTCTCTCAGGCCACCAGACCTAACGCTTTGCGGTTTTTTTGTGGGGGTACATAAAAGAGTTTGTGCCACCTATGGTAACTGTTCTGCAAGAGCTGAGAAATCGAGCTGATGAAGCTGTCAATTCAATATACAGCGAATTGTTGATATGTGTGTGGAATTGAAAGGACTACCATTTCGATGTTTCTCGACAGCACATGGTGCTGATGCTCAGGGAATGTTACAGTGTTTGCGAATATAAAACGTTGAACCTTCTTCTATCCGTTAACAAAGGCAGTGTGTTTTATCTTTCATAGCTTGTCTGTAACAAACAATTAAAATCTGTTCTTTCTTTCTGAATCACGCTGTATAGCAACGTCGAAACTGTAGCGTCGCCTTTATCATTCTAGGGCTTGGTGGAGATAGAAAGAACATATTGACCCTCCGCCCGTTACGTCGTGTTACTTAGAGAGTTGTGCAGCCTGAGCCGTGGCGCGCCTGGCGCCATTGTTCTCGCACTTACAAGGAAACCTCCCCATCGCACCTCTCTCAGAGTTAGTTATAAGTTGGCACAGTGGATAGACCTTGAAGAACTGAACACAGATCAATCGACAAGACAAGAAGAAGTTGTGTGGAACTATGAAAAAAATAAGCAAAATATACAAACTGAGTAGTCCATGTGCGATATATGCAACATTAATTAATATTTAGGCGGATGAGCTCCGTGGTCAGCGTGAGCAGGGGCGAAACGAGAGGTCCTTGGTTCAAATCTTCCCTCGACTGAAAATTTTCTTTTCTTTATTTTCGCGAAGTTATGATCTGTCCACTCGTTCATTGAAGTCTCTGTTCACTGTAATACGTTTAGTGTCTGTGTTTTGCGACCGCACCGCAAAACGGTGCGATTAGTAGACGAAAGGACGTGCTCTCCAATGTGAACCGAAAACATTTGATCGCAAGGTCATCGGTCAACCGATTCCTCCACAGGAAAACACGTCTGATATATTCTGTACGACACTGGTGACAGATAATAATTGTCTCAAAATAAAAAATTAAACTCTTCGCTCAAGGTAAGACTTGAATCCAAGACCTCTAGTTCCACAGCTGCTCACGCTAACCACGGGACCACGGCGTTGCTTAGCTCGCACGTTTCTTGATGTTGCCTATCTTGCACATGGACTACTCAGTTTGTATATTTTGCTTATTTTTTTCAAAGTTCCACACAACTTATTCCTGTTTTCTCAACTGTTCTGTTTTCAGTTTTTCAAGGCCTATCCACTGTGCCAACTTATAACTAAATCTGAGAGGGGTGCGATGGGGAGGTTCCCTTGTTAGAATGCATCGCTGCCAGCGATTATAGGTCACCATCTTTGCCTTCCGCGATTCAGGTCGGTGGTCGAGTGGTTCACGGAGAGAGAAAAAGAGACAGCGGAGTGGATATTGGCAGGGTCGGAGGTGGCTTGTTGACGTTTACCGAGAGGCCTGTGGTACGACGCCGGTACGCTATGGGCAAGGTCAGCGAGAGATCCCGGCAGTAACTTGATGGGACATCGGGTTTGGTATCGCGGTGGTGCACTGTTGTGTTTTGGGGCTTTCCTGCTGCGAGGGCATGTACAGGTTCTCCTTACTGGCCACTGAAATTGAGACGTGTCTATGGCATGACGGAGGAAATGTGTGATGCTCCCCGCTGTTGCATGTAAAAACGCTTCGTATGCCTTGTCTGTGCAGGAAATTATGTGAAGTAAATAGCTGATACCACGGTGACTTCTTGCTCTCACGCGTTGTTGAATATATTTAGGAATTTCTAAATGGTGAAGATATCCCACGTGTAAAGCAAATGAAGCCATTTGCGCGATACTAAGATACTGTTTTATTCTGCTTAAATCTGTGTCAGTTATACAGGGTGTTACAAAAAGGTACGGCCAAACTTTCAGGAAACATTCCTCACACAAAAAGAAAGAAAATATGTTATGTGGACATGTGTCCGGAAACGCTTACTCTCCATGTTAGAGCTCACTTTATTACTTCTCTTCAAATCACATGAATCATAGAATGGAAACACAAGCAACAGAACGTACCAACGTTACTTCAAACACTTTGTTACAGGAAATGTTCAAAATGTCCTCCGTTAGCGAGGATACATGTATCCACCCTCCGTCGCATGGAATCCCTGATGCGAAGATGCAGCCCTGGAGAATGGCGTATTGTATCACAGCCGTCCACAATACGAACACGAAGAGTCTCTACATTTGGTACTGGGGTTGCGTAGACAAGAGCTTTCAAATGCCCCCATAAATGAAAGTCAAGAGGGTTGAGGTAAGGAGAGCGTGGAGGCCATGGAATTGGTCCGCCTCTACCAATCCATCGGTCACCGAATCACTTGTTGAGAAGCGTTCGAACACTTCGGATGAAATGTGCAGGAGCTCCATCGTGCATGAACCACATGTTGCATCGTACGTGTAAAGGCACATGTTCTAGCAGCACAGGTAGAGTATCCCGTATGAAATCATGATAACGTGCTCCATTGAGGGTAGGTGGAAGAAAATGGTGCCCAATCAAGACATCACCAACAATGCCTGCCCAAACGTTCACAGAAAATCTGTGTTGATGACGTGATTGCACAATTGCGTGCGGATTCTCGTCAGTCCACATATGTTGATTGTGAAAATTTACAATTTGATCACGTTGGAATGAAGACTCATCCGTAAAGAGAACATTTGTACTGAAATGAGGATTGACATATTGTTGGATGAACCATTCGCAGAAGTGTACCCGTGGAGGCCAATCAGCTGCTGATAGTGCCTGCACAGGCTGTACATGGTACGGAAACAACTGGTTCTCCCGTAGCACTCTCCACACAGTGACGTGGTCAACGTTACCTTGTACAGCAGCAACTTCTCTGACGCTGACATTAGGGTTATCGTCAACTGCAACAAGAATTGCCTCGTCCATTGCAGGTGTCCTCGTCGTTTTAGGTCTTCCCCAGTCGCGAGTCATAGGCTGGAATGTTCCGTGTTCCCTAAGACGCCTATCAATTGCTTCGAACGTCTTCCTGTCGGGACACCTTCGTTCTGGAAATCTGTCTCGATACAAACGCACCGCGCCACGGCTATTGCCCCGTGCTAATCCATACATCATATGGGCATCTGCCAACTCCGCATTTGTAAACATTGCACTGACTGCAAAACCACGCTCGTGATGAACACTAACCTGTTGATGCTACGTACTGATGTGCTTGATGCTAGTACTGTAGAGCAATGAGTCGCATGTCAACACAAGCACCGAAGTCATTACCTTCCTTCAATTGGGCCAACTGGTGGTGAATCGACGAAGTACAGTACATACTGACGAAACTAAAATGAGCTCTAACATTGAAATTAAGCGTTTCCGGAACATGTCCACATAACATCTTTTCTTTATTTGTGTGTGAGGAATGTTTCCTGAAAGTTTGGCCGTACCTTTTTGTAACACCCTGTATGTGCATTTATATGCCCTTCTTTAGTTGCAGAAGTTATAGAAGTGTGTAAACAGAGAGCTATGTGGAAAGGGATGTAAAGTTGAAACCCTTCCAATAAGTGAATACACTCGTACTCTGTATTACTAAAGATGCCTTTCGATACCAGCACCTACCTTGGGTAATAAGTGTTATTCGGAGGTTGTCATGGTACTGTAAGTAATTATTATACACCAAATTGTTTATTCTGATTATACTAAATTGGAGATGTAAGGTCGGTTGTGTGCCGCTGTAAATTAGTATTGTCTCCTCTGTGTGGCAGCCTAGCATTGTCAGTGGCTTCAATCATTATTCCTCCCATATTTCAAGTTTTGTATTTGCGGGTTTGCTTAAGCTGACACTGTTGGGCTGTAAGACCTACAAACAGGCGAGTCAAACTGAGTATTCTATGAGCTCAAGACGATATTCTATTACGTGTTACCTTAGTTTGTTATGGGTTAGAAGTATTTTTCGTGTTATTAGTATTCTGCTGTTTGCTTTGTCAAAGAGGAGCTAGTTCTTTGAAGTAGTCGTTTATATTTTATTAGTGTGTTACGCGTTGTGCCTTGTCATGTTACTTGTTTATCAGAAACTACAAATTACTCTGTGTATGTTGCAGGTAGCTGAAACTGACGTGTTCACGGGGGGTCGCGTCCTGACGGGGTTGATAGTGGCCCTTTTTTCTACGGCACATCCGACTATCCTCCTTCTGTACATTTGTCTCGCTTATATCGTTACTATGTTTGTCGAGTGGAATTAGGGCTTACTGTAATCACCTTATATGTTGAAGTTAAGTATCTCCCTTGCCAGGGCGCGAACCTTCGTGGATATAGTTGTATTCTCATCTGTAAAGATTGATAGTGTTATTCATTTGTTCTCATCATGTCAGTAAAATGTAGGTGTTAGCGAGGTCTGATTTGGGAGATTTAATTCTCCTCTTGTGGAAACAAATTTAAGTGATTTTTCCTTTTTTAAGTAGCCTTTGGATGTGCACATTTTGCCTCCATGTTTGGTGTTTTTATGGCTTCCACGTGAATTAAAATTACAATAAAGGTAAATTTAGCAACGGAGGGTTTCGCGTATTTATTAGTTGCTAATTGGATCCTAAGTTAAGTGCAGGAACCCTACCACAGCCTTTTGGCGTTCTCTTCATAATAATTTCTATATCCTGTCTTGGTATTCATGTGTGATATTGCTATGGTTGGTGGTGATTGCAGAAGATTTGAACCTGTTGTGTTGACTGGAAATCATGTCTTGTAATTCTGTGTTACAAATTGATAAATATGATATGCATTTCGACGGTGGTTGATCAGGCTTCGGAGGCGATTTGTTGGTAAACTTTGAAATACATGTCATCGTTCTTAGAAATGTCCAACTGTGAGGCATGGATTAACGCCCCGTCTCTTGATGTTGAAACATTTCGGAAATAAGTAGGTGAAACGGAAACATTTTCTGCTGCAAATGGGACAGAAATAGCTGCAGGCTCTCCAACTACATCTGCACCGCGCAACAAAATTAAAGGATTTCTTCTTCGAAACCCCGTAATTTTCTCTCATTGCGACGTATAACTTTGAAGTTTGGTTCAAAGGCCCTACAACATTTATCTGTTATGGTGCAAAAGCATGGCGCCCTGCGGCGTCACTCTCTGGCTCGGCGATGCTTCAGACTGCAGCGTGTACATAATGAGAAAAGAAAGCTAGAGCTGTGAAGTTCATGTTAGGTGTAAGATGGAATGCCTCGTTCGAATCAAGTTTCACCAAAAATCTACCCAACGCCAACCCACTACTCCTTTTGACTCCTCCGCGGTGGACGTCAGAAACTCGACGTCCAGGGTTGAAATCACTCTTTGTTGAGTACCTTAAAAATGTACCTCTGTAGAAAGAACACATGATGGAAGACCTAGGTGCCTGCAGCTGGGATATGTTGCTGCTCCTGCGCCGGATATTAGCCCATTAGGAAGTGGAAGGGTGTCGAAGGGGCTGCCAGTTGGCAGGCATCTACGACTTCATCCCAAGCTATCTCTGATGAGGAACATCTTTAAAGTGCTCAACAAAGGTCGGTGGTTGGCACTGAGGGTGTTGCTGAATTGGCGTGTCTTGGAAGGGACCATTGCCGTTTTATTTACGCATATGTTTATGTCGCACCCCTCTGTGATCACGCCACAGGAGGGCGCGAAATGGGAGCATTCAAAAAGCGTATGTGCCCTTTGCTGCTTCGAATTGTATTCGAATTTCGTCGAATGGCTTTGTACAGTCCCTAGTGGTTCCATCCTGCACACAAGATCAAAAACTGTGGTTGCACTGCCCTCCAAAGGGGTGCGATGACGTTCATTGGGGTAGCTGGTCAACGATGTCCTTAGAGAAGGGTTGATCCATCTTCGGAGTGTCAACGGTGTTAAATATTGTTAAGGATGTCGTCCTATTGCTCATCACACTGCAAATTGTCGTTTTCGACCGTAAACGTATGGGAATCAACGAGCAGAGGGAAGAAGTGGTTTCATTGATGCCCTTTATGTCACCTCTTAAGGCCTTTTCGTGTCGATTCTGAATAGCTTTCCGCTGCCACCCATAAGAAAACTGCTCGATTTCAACCCTGGAAGTCGTGGTTCTGACCGCCATCGCAGAGATGTCAAAAGAAGGGATGAAATGTGGTTATGACGACCTTCCCATCGTGTGATACATCCGCGGTGGCGTTGGGCAGAACTGTAGTGAAATGTGCATGTGTCATTTTTCTTCCACCTAACATGAACTTCTGAGCTTCAGCCTTATTTTCGCTTGTGTCGAAAATCTTGCTGTCTGAAGCGTCGCTGAGCCCGACGCTGACGTTGCAGGGCGCCTCGCTGTTACACCATTACAGAAATAGATGGTAAGCAACTTTGAGCCGAATTTCAAACTTATGCGTCGCAATGTGAGGCAATTACAGCGTTTCGAGGAAGTTATCGTTCAGTTGTGTTGCACAGTGTACATACATAGTCCGTAAGCCCGCGTATGGTGCTTGGCAGAGGATACCTTGTACCACTACTAGTTATTTCATTTCCTGTTCTACTCGCAGAAAAGGGAGGGAAAAAAGACTAGATATACGCCTCCCTACGAGCCCTAATTTCTGTTACCTTATCCTCATACGCCTTACGTGAAATGTACTGTGGCGGCAGTAGAATCGTTCTGCATTCAGTTTCAAATGAATGTTCTTTAAATTTTCTCAACAGTGCTTCGCGAAAAGAACTTCGTCTTCCCTCCAGGGATACCCATTGCAGTACACGAAAAATTTCTGTATTACTCATGTGTTGATCGAACCTACCAGTAAGAAATCTAGCAGCATGCCTCTGAATTACATGCATATCTTCCTATAACCTCACCTGGTGAGGATCCCAAACACTCTATCAGAGTGAATAGCACTAATGTTGTAGATGTGGTCTCGTTTATAAAGGGTGACACACGGGAGACGGGCGGTTTTTAATGAAATAATACTGAGCCAACTTTAAAATTAATGCATGTTTATTTACACAAAATCAAAGCTCATTATTTGCCATTTTAGTTAAAAAAGTTATTTGTGAAAAATAATGTCGTCAAGGTAATGTCCGTCATTTCGATTGCAGGACTCAAGTCTCTTCTCAAAATCCTCCATCACTCGGATTAAAATCTCTGCAGGGATGGCAGCAGTTTCTTGAATGATTGAATTCTTGAACTCTATAACCACAGTTCTTATGGTACTCCCACAGAAAAAAGTCACATACTGACAAGTCGGGAGACCTGAGAGGCCGAGGAACATTGCCAAAACGTGAGATAATCCGGCCAGGAAACATGCGTCTAAGAGCTGTCATTGAAGTGTTTGCTGTGGGCAATGTTGCCCCATTCTTCTGGAACGAAACGCGCTTTAAAGGGATTCGTCGTCTTCTTAATTCTGGTTTCAAGAATGTTTCAAGCATACGAATGTAACGAACCGAATTAACTGTGGCCCCGTTCTTTTCACGGTCCCGTTTAAGTGAAAATGAGCTTCATCGCTCAACAATAAAATTTCATTTTCGTTCGATCCCAAAATCACTTGCATTCTGTTAGCGAAGTCTTCCTGTACAGCAAAATCAGTTTCCTTAAGTTGTTGAGCAGTGAGCATTTTGTAGGGATGGAATTTTAATTCTTTATGCAAAATTCGTCTAACCGATTCACGACTGATTCGTAACTCACTAGTATGACGTTTAGCTGACCGTCCTGGGCTTCTGACTGTCGCTTGCCTTACCCTTTCAACATTTTCTGGTGTCGTTACTCTGGGTCTCGGGCCAGGATGCTTCTTATCCAGTATGTTTCCAATTGATCTGAAGTTTTCCACCCATCTGAGGATTGTGTTACGGCTCCGAACAACTCCATGTCGACCGACATTAAACCGTGCTCGAAACAATCGCTGCGTAGCATTAATAGACTGTGACTTTTCACGAAACTGTCATAGACAAACACTCAACGTTGCAAGTCCCACTGCTCCATAGTGACTGAGTAAATGAAATGGCGTCTTGTGTGGATCAGAACTATCCCCACCACGACCACCTCCCACGACCGCGCCCTCAGTACTACACACTTCAAAACCGTCCGTATCCCGTGTCACCCTGTAGAAGACGAGGAATACTTTCCTAAAATTCTGTTAATAAACCGAAGTCAACCATTCGCCTTCCCTTCTACCGTCCTTTGCATCGTCACGCTCAGATATTTAATCGAGGTGACAGTGTCAAGCAGCACTTTACTAATGCTGTATTGGAACATTGCACAAATGTTTTTCATACCTTTCTGCATTAACTTACATTTTTCTACATTTAGAGCAAGCTTTCATTCATCAAAAAGAAATTTTGTTTAAGTCGTTTGTATCCTCCTACAGTCACTCAACGACGATAATTTCCCGTATACTACAGCGTCATCACCTTATAGGGGCAGATTACTGCTCACCGTATCCGTCAGGTCAGAGAAGAAAAGCACTTCTATCATGCTTCCCTGGAGCACTCCTCACGATATCCTTGTCTCTGATGAACACTCGCCATCAGCGACAATGTACTGTATTCTATTACTTAAAAAGTCTTCCAGCCACCTACATATCTTAAAACGTAGTGGGTATGCTAGGGCCTTTGTTAACAGCCTACATTGCGGCAACGTGTCAAACGCTTTCCAGAAATCTAGTATTATGGAATCTGCCTGCTACCCTTCATCCATAGTTCAGCATATGAGAAAAGAACAAGTTGGGTTTCACATAATGGATGTTTTCCCAGATGTTTGATTATGAAAACAACTGGTCACTGAGATAAGTTGAAAGGCACTCTGAACCACTGACATCTCGATACACAAGGAGTGAGTTAGTAATCAAAGTGATCGGGCTACTGAACTATTTTTTGTAAACCTATAGGTTAGTTGTCGCTTTGTGCACATTGTAACAGTGTGAAGGAAATATTAATATCAAATGAAATATAGTATCGCATACAAATTATTCGAATTATGAAGAGGTTTGTTTATTTATTTAACCTGGGAAGATTAGGGCCATGAGGCCCTCTCTTGGAGCTAACCAGGTGTTCAACATATTTCACATTGCATATATTACAGTAAGCATGTTACACTAAATTTAGAAAAATATAAGTTACAGTCGTACAAATAAGAAAAACATACACACATTTTATATTCGTACATGGCAAATACGACAATATTAGAGATTACGCTAGGTAGGTCTTTAATTATGAGTTTTAGTAGCAATGGGCACTGAGAAAGGGATGGCGAGGGAGGGAAGGATGAAGTGAAAACAAACAGTTAAAGAATATAA
This sequence comes from Schistocerca gregaria, assembly GCF_023897955.1. Classification (NCBI taxonomy): domain Eukaryota; kingdom Metazoa; phylum Arthropoda; class Insecta; order Orthoptera; family Acrididae; genus Schistocerca; species Schistocerca gregaria. Next base: position 688,420,616 of record NC_064931.1, on the reverse strand, counting down.
GGAAAGGAAAGGTAGCGTGACCCATAGAGAAAGGAAAAGAGGAAGTAGTGTAGCTGGGAGAAGATAGCAGTATTGACTTTGCTAGGAATCTCTTCAAGTTTTTCGTCAAAGTAGCAGGGCGAATTGTGTAAAGTGTGCAGGGCAGCTTGTCCCAGAGGCGGGCAGCAGCGTCGGTGACGAAGTTTCCAAATGCTTTTGTTTTATGAATCAGTACGGCTAGGATGCTAGATAGGTGAGAGCTTGTGTTTATAGAGCGCCCGGCAAATAAAAGTGGTTCGGGGAGAAGAGTTTCATGATCCAAAAACCTTAGCAGAGGAAAGGAAATACAGTACTAACCTGCCTATAGCAGATATTCAAGTGACCTCCATTCATCTCTGGGCGCTTTTGGGCCCTGGTCAGGACGTTGCTTGAGGCGGATCAAAGCTGGACTGCTAGAATTGTTGCAGTCTCATCCATGATGTTGAAGACTATGAGAATTGTATCGATACACCTTAGACTTGAGGGCACACCCCACAAAGTAATCGAACACTGCCAGATCAGGTGACGTGGGTGGCCAGCTATGACCGCGACTGGCTGTATTCGCAGTTGCTCCATATTTTTGGCAGTAACTGTAGGCCTTTTCCTCCTCCCTGAATGCTGCCACAAATGGTATCCACTTGCCCGAGCAGTTTTTATTTGTTCCACCCTGTATTATGATTGCACGAAGGATGTTTAATCTCTGAGACTAGGGACTGGGATTCTTGTGCACTGAGAAGCCGGTGAAGTAGATAGCGGGTGGTAGTCCTGTAACTTTCTGGCCGCAACCACCCTAACTGGGTCTATGAAGAACTGAATGGTCATCTCAACGAATGTTGCAGTTGTAAAGCACGCAAGCATTCATGGTTAGCTCTAACCGTCTAACTAACTAACCGTTTTCACTATTTGTATCATACTGAATTACATTAAAGGGTGGAGATTAGGCTGAGCGAGTGACTGCACGAATTTGCGTATCACATCTTGTGGAAGTTCGTTCCGAAACTTTTTGGGAGCATAGAAGAAAGCGGAAGTTTCTCGGTATACGCCAACATTATTCTCTGCCCAATTTAAATGATTATCCAGAATTACAGCCAGGGTCTTCACTGCTTTCTAATATGATATTGGGATGCCGTCATGTTGAAAGGGAGACAACTGATCACGGAATTCTGAACTCATTAATTCCTGATGGGATGTCAAGATGGTTCGTACATAGAGTGAGTTTTGCTATCTAACCTTCTGTGTTAAGCATTAATATGAAAGGCTGCAACAAAAAGCTGGAGAGAGTGCTTTTTTGTCCGTTAGTGGTAAATTTGGCGTGAAATATCTCTATATCTATCGTCGTCACGGCCAGTCGTAGGTAACTGAGGTTCCTTACGGATACATATACAAAGAAATTTTGCTCCTCTAATTTTATGTCGTTGACAGGAATTTTCGATACACCCAACTAATCTAATCATTCATGTGGAGTGTTTTTCTAATTACTACTGTTTAAAATTGTACACGGAGACGGCAATTTTTGATTAATATTTTGTTTGTAGTTATTTTATCTTATTCCAAAATATTGAGAGACGCTTGACGCCAAGATTCAGAAAGGCGCTGTGAAGTTCAGCATTGGATCGAACTTCACAATATGGCATTCTGAATCCTGTACTGAAACAGAGTAAACTGTTCAAGTACATGTGTCGCACTGTTGACAATGATCTGGAAGCGGCACTTTCCCTAGATACAGGGGTAAAAGTGGAAATACTTTTGTTATAAAATCGTTTAGAGACAACAATATCAAGAAAGTGTTCGCTTTGTCATAAATGGCGATAGAAGGCACAATTTATCTTCGTGCTAAAATTGAACAATTTCTGTTTCATCATTAGTAGGTTTACCCATTGCCGTGATCTGATGACTTCATTCATTTCTTAAGTAGCTAAATCTTCGACTAGACGTCTCCACCAACGGTGATCTTCAGTTCACCTTAACATAAAGACTTCGGCCAGTAATTCACCTTCGATTTTAGCTTGGGCGACGGTCATTTTCAAACTATCCCTTTGTCTTCTCAAAGTGTGCCCAAAGAACTAGAGGTACGTTTAACTGCCGGCCGCTGTGGCCGTGCGGTTCTAGGCGCTTCAGTCTAGAACGGCGTGACCGCTACAGTCACAGGTTCGAATCCTGCCTCGGGCATGGATGTGTGTGATGTCCTTAGGTTAGTTAGGTTTAAGTAGTTCTAGGTGACTGATGACCACAGATGTTAAGTCCCATAGTGCTCAGAGCCATTTGAACCATTTTTGATACGTTTAACTAACACGGGAAGATAAATTTCTTGTGTTGCTAAGTTCTTCTTTAATAGAGGCATTGGTTTCTCTTGCCATCCGTGTTACGCGTAACACAGTCGACTAACACTACATTTCGATGGCATCAATTCGACTCTTGTCAGTAGTTTTCAAAGAGCAGGTCTCGCAACTGTAGAACACAGGGGACACCATTGATTTCATCAAGCAGATCTTCGTTGTTTTGGATACTTCCAGATTCTGCCACATCTTAGTGAATCTAAACGTTCCGGCTCGGCCAATAGACTATTATTCATTCTATTTCTTTTTCACATTTTCATGCCTGAGTTATCAGAAATCTTAGATTTACGCATTCTCTCACTACTTCCAGTTCCTTTAAGCAATCTGTAAGCTGGATTTTGATCTTGACAATAACCATTAGTTTGGTCTATTTCATGTTCATTTCTAGGCCGAAGTTTGAACTAGCAGTCTTCACTCTGGAGAACAAATCACCAAGTTCTTCCTCATCTGATAAACGACATGTCATTTACGTGGATCGGAATTTTTTTGAGATTTTAAATTGCACTTGAGAATGCCTATAAAGCGTAAATCATGATTGAAATATAAATCTAAAGTCATATGGTGGAAATTTCTTTAAAAAAAAAAAAAGATTCCTTTCTGTTCAGTTGTTGCGCTGTATTTTGAGGCAAAGAAGAGTACTTTGTATGCCACTTCATCTTCAGCAGTTTTTATGCCACGTTGCTGCAGTGTGCTGCTTTCTTTGCTTAGTAGTAAAGTAATGTTTGAAATTCAGGAATTTTCGCTTGGGGGATCTTAGTAAGGAGGAGACGAGCTGGTTATTTCTTTATTTTGTTCCATGTTTAAGTTATTCCTTCCCCCATTACTTGCTGGAGTTCGTCGCTTATTCTTTCTCCAAACCCTTTGAGACTCAGTTTATTGGCCATTTGGTGGGAAAATCGGTCCCAGTCTACGCAATAGTGTTTAAAAAATTTCTGTCAGACAAGGCAATGTGTGGAATATTGTTTATTTGAACAATTTATGAGATACAAGGCAGTGTTTGGATTATAGTTTATTTATTTACTTAAGGAATTTGTCAGGAAATTGACTGCGGTGTAAGGAATACTGTTTATTTAAACAATTTGTGAGTGACAAGGCAGTATGTAATATTTAAACAATTGCTGCGCCTTTTTAATCCGATCACGTATGGAAACGCTGAGTGGACTTAGTTTGTATTTGCTGCTGGAATCAGGGATTTTAAGGCACCTACTTCTCATTTTCCTCACTTTTCGAAGCACACTGGTGTCTAAACACGGACAAGAAAATCAGAACAACTACATATCTAAACGTTCACGACGTATTTCGAAACCCACAACAGAGTGAAAAAAAACACAAACTAAATTCGAACCACTGTGTTAGAGACGAGAAAAATGGCTGAAATTTTTGGAGAATTTTCGATGTCCTACAAATGCTAGCCTGGAGATGCTCTAAAGTCACAATGATGGTTGGGGGGATAGTATCCCATTTGTGCGAACCAGAGGAGGTTGGTTTTCTGGGACTTGTCTCTGAACATTCGAACAAAGAAGATGTCACCTGACTTTCTAATGTCACTGAACTTTCTGTAGATACATTGCTCTGCTGCCGTCTTGTTCGAACCAGTCTGTAGAGACCTTTTGTCAGCATATGGCCGTCACACACGCTCTTGAGTGACTGAATTGGTGACAAGTATATTGTAGATTGTAGTACGACCATTCGCCCTGATGATGGTGACCTTACTAACCGATATTTATTTGGATTCCCAGTCCAGCCTGACTATAGATGTTGAGGAAAGGTCAGAAATACTCTGGCCACAGGCCTCTCACAAGGGCTAGTCCACTGGCGCGACAGTGAGTGCCTATGAATACCACAGCCGCACACTTGTCCGGCAGTTATCGATTTCCTCTGATGCCTTCAATACGTACCATTGGTAGCAGAGTATTGAACTTCCCTGTTTTAACGTTTTCGTTCAGAATTTTTCGATTAGGATCGCTCCCTCGACTGTTTGTGCACGCTTACTACTAGTTTCGCTACAGTATGGACTTTCATTCTGGCTAGACGTTCTCTTTGTGAACTCCGCCATTATCGACCATAGGAACTGCTGGTTTGTATATTCCTGCGGTCTCTGCGTCACTGCCAAAGTGAGATATCATAAACGGTGTTCTGCCTAGGCCGAGAAGGATAGAAAAGTGTCGTCGACGAATTTTTCATCGTGCACGTACTCACTGTGAAGCACGAATCGAAAGTTTCTAAAGTAGTTGCAGTAGTAGCTGCAGCTATGAGAGCAACAAAACTGCACTAAAAGTAACAGCAAGAAAGCAGTGGGGATTCCAATGGCAACAACAGTAACAACAGGAAATGGTTCAAATGGCTCTGAGCACTATGGGACTCAACTGCTGTGGTCATCAGTCCCCTAGAACTTAGAACTACTTAAACCTAACTAACCTAAGGACATCACACACATCCGTGCCCGAGGCAGGATTCGAACCTGCGACCGTAGCAGTCGCACGGTTCCGGACTGCGCGCCTAGAACCGCGAGACCACCGCGGCCGGCTACAGGAAATGCTGTTAGAACTATGGTAAAACCAACAACAGTCTTCAGCTGCCGTATCTTCACCTCCCTCTCACTCATTCACTTGCTTCTACCAGCCAAACAATACTTCTTTTCCTGTTCCCTGCAAGGCAAGTGAACAACTGAACCTGAACGTCAAAGTGCGCTCTCACTGTCTTCTAATTATAAACTGTATGAAGCAGAGAAAAAACTACTTCCAATATTGGACCCCAGTAGTTTGAGATTTCCTGGTGTTTGTGGGTTGTTAACTGACTATTATGTACATAAAAACCCACTAATTTGGTGAAATAAAATTGTGTCCAGAGTTTGGTCCAAGGCGTCAACGATGCTTGTTTCAGGATGTTGTCGTTTTCAAGTGTCACAAATTTGAGCATCTAGGAAGTGTCTGTCTTGGCTGGCAGGCAACAACAGCCGGCGGTGTGTTGCATACTAACCTTTGGTGGAGACAGGAGCAACAGGTGTGATATAAATGCTCATGAAACAGTAGGAAATTAATGGAACAACTGCAGAATTCCTGTTGGACATGGTCACTGCCGTATGTCTGATAAATACGGATATACACCAACGCATTGGCTCCCCTCAGTAGGAGTATTCTTAGTGAAGAATGGTGATGTACAATCAGTCCTGTTGTGGGATCCGATCGTAGTCCAAGCCAGGTATAAAAATATAGCTAGGCAACTAACCCTGCTAGTAGTAAACTCTTGGACGACAGCTAAAGTCATAGGCTTAGATGGTTTTCCGCTTTTTGGCTTCCAAATTCAAGACCGAGTAAATCTAGTTTCAACCGCGGCTCTCTCCAAGGAACTTGATATGTTATATGTGTAACATAAGCCACTGTTTGAACTTAAATTAGGTTTGTGTAAGAAGGTTCAAGTATCCTTAAACCAACAACTGGTTCTAAAGTTTTGTACAGTGTATCCATTGCATTTCACCATGTGCGATGAAGTTAGAGCGGGAGTAGACAGATTCAAACGTTTGGGAGTAATACCCGCACTACCATCTAGCCTGGGGGCAACGCTCGTGGCTGTAGATAAGAAACCAAATGGATCACTTGGAATTTGAGGCGATTTTAAGCCTGCCATTAATGATCAAGCTAATGTAGATTTGTATCCAAATCCTGGACCAGGGGAATTGTTGGCAAAATTCAAAATTTGTTGGGACCATTATTTTTTTAAAAAAGGTCTCTCTGATCCTTACTATCAGTAGTCTATAGATGATCAGATAAAGCATTTTTTGTGATTAACACGTCATTTGACACGCATTGTTGTAAAAGATTGCCATTTGGTGTCGCTAGCCCTCCGAAATACTTTAGAGATACCTTGGTCATCTTACCCAAAGTATTCCTAACTGTTTTAACTGTTTAGATGACTTGCTAGTTACTGGGGCCATGATGAAGTAGCACCTGCAAAATCTACAGATGTTAGTTTGGTGCCTTCAAGCCCGTGGTCTGCGTTTTAGCCATGATAAATTTAGTTTCTTTCAGCCAGTTGGTAACTACCTAGGGCATATATTAAGTAACGATGAGATCACTCTCACACGAGAGTAAATGCAATCAATAGCTTACCAGCTCCTAAGAGAATCAAATAATTACAGTCATTTCTGAGCAAAGTTTATTATTGTGAACAATTTATTCCCAATGTGACACAGATTTTCTATCCACTTAATCAGTTATGGAAAAAATGAGTTGAGTTTGAGTGGTCAGAGGCGTTCTAAAAAGATTTCTTACAACTTAAAGAGTGGCTTAGGTCAGCCCCTTGTTCAACAACATTTAATGCGAGAAAATACCACTGATGCCTGAGACTGTGTCATAGGTGCAGTGCTGTCTCATAAATACGCCAATGGTACAGAAAAGCCCTTTGTATTTGCATCTAAAACATTAAATGTCACACAGTCAAATTATTGACAAATAGAGGAAGAACACTGCTATCATATATGGCATCAAGTAATTCGATCTGATAACCGATCACGAGCCCTGATTTTTCTATTCGATCACCACTCGAAACTTGGGCATTGTTCCTTATTAACTCAAACTACAAGATCTATTATAAACCCACCACGTATCACTCACATAAATGCACTTTCCCCTTTGCCCAATGTAGAGTTTGACAGGCACCAAGTAGCCTACTGTGCTTTACCTTAGACATTAATTGGCGACACACATGTACCACGGGATTGTCCAGAGCACCTCCCCAAGTGCACAGACATGACCTGGAGCACATATTTTTTGTTAAAACGCCGGTTTAATGCAACTGACGGGGTCTTATTGTTAGCCATGGACACATTTGAATGTCAGGTGGTAATTCCGCCCATGCTCGCCCCTGTAAATTGAAGCTCCTCCACACTGCACATTGGGAAATGCACAGAACGAAGGCAATAATGTGGTGTCGTGTGTATTGGCTCAGTGTTGACGCTGCCTCAAAAAATATGGCCCTAAACTGCTAGTCCTGTGCCCAAAAACTACCAGCTCCAATGTGGCGTTTCACCCTTTGGCCCTGCTCCAACCACCCCCAGTAAAGAGAACCTGTTCATTATGCTGGACCGTTCCGAGGAGTAATATGGGCGCTAGTACCCAACGTCTACCCTGTATTTCTATGTGCGACATGGATGGTTACCATCACCATAGCAGCTACCATTCGTGCCCCGTCCATCATATTTGCGGTAGAGGTGCATCTTCTAATCTGGTTTCTTGCAGCAGCCCTTAGTTCAAAGTATCTGTGTTTCAGAATGTTTGTAAATGCAATATTACTGGACATCTCACTAACACCCCTTTCCCTCCAGCGTCCGATTCGGAAGTTGAGCAGATGGTCAGAACTTTCAAACCCAGAAGTGCGAGATAATGACGACAGCCGATTCCGAGGAAGCTTCCTCACAATCTACGGGTCCACCCCTATACATAAACATAGACTGGCAGAAATTTTACATGGGTGCAGGCTCCGCACCGTCTTCGACTGACTACACCCACCTCAGGGGGTCCACCGTCCATAAAAGCAGCATTATCACGATACGAACTCCCACATACGGGCTCGCAAATTCGGCCACAATCTCGGCAATAGGGAGGCCAAAATGTTAGAGATTATGACCTGCCAGGAGCACATATTCAGAAGTCGAAATCAGCTTCTGTTGAAACGAGAATTAGCGTCCTCTCCACATACACTTCAGTAGTCGACTGAGCATCACTCATGCAACCATGCCTGAGGCGAGCCTGCTCAAGAACCTGCCCGCCACCGCTGCACATCTGTATTGCATTTAGGTATCAACAAGGAACCGAATATGGCCAGCGATTGGAGCCAATGGAAGTGGAACGACTTCCACCCCAGTGTTTGGACTGCGGCTAGCATCAGCTCCTCTGCAGGTGAGACCGAGCAGCGCCCTAGCAACCGGCAGTCGGTCGGTAATCACACAGACAGCATCGACATGCGATCTGGGAACCTTTTATGGCGTCACATGGCAATTAAAAGAGGGAATGAGTTTGGTATCCGACAGCGATTCGGATTCCCAACCCACGCCGAGTATCGAAATAGAGGAAAGGTTAGAGATACTCGGCCTTCAGGCAGCTTGCTCCTAGATTCCTCTGGAGGGCGCCGCTGTCGTCGCGAACCTGTCACATTGGCCCATCTACTGACGCGAGAATGCCTATAAATACTGCGACACAACACCTGTCCGGCAGTTCTTGCTATTCTCTGACTCCTTTACTACGAGCCATTGACTGCAGAGTGACTGCCCTTTTCTATTCGGATCGCTTCCTGGACTCTTTGTGCACAGTTACGACGACTTTCCCTACGGTATGGTCTTTGTTTCTAGCTAGCCATTCACACTGTGAAGTCCGTCATCGTTGACCAGAGAACCGTCTATTTGGTCTACTGGTTTCTGCGTCACCGCCTGTCTGACTGATAACAAACTGTTCTACCTACGCCGAGTAGGACAAAAAAGCCGCGACGTATCGTCACATGGACCCCACGAGTCACCAAAAGAACTAAGTATCCTTCCTGATCCACGAGCACGCATTGACGTCTCATGACTGACGGACATTGGTCGAGACTGGGTCCAATGTACGTATGTATCGATCGAGGTCGTCCCAGATATGCTCAGTACGATTGAGGTTAGGCGACCAGGAGGCCTACTCAAACTCCAACGTGTCCATCCAGTCTTCTACAAATAATTTTTCATAAAATACTGAAGCGATGGTGACATGCATCGGTTTTCTGAAGACCCTGTTAACCTGTGAGGTGTTGCCGTCGACTAAATGGAAGTATGTGATCGGAGAGTAGGTTCCTCAATCGTTCGCTGGTGGCCGATGCTGGTAGACGTACCAAACGACCCTACTTCATCCTGTTTAACATCAACCACACGAAAATATTTCCAACAGCCGTATGACCGGATTCCTGCAGGAAAGTTTGACGTATTCTACCATCGACATATACCAAAATGTACCTCAACTCAGCACAGGAGACCTTTTATCGTGCACCAAACGTCCAATAACGGTGATCCTTATAATTCTGTACGTTCAACGTGCAGTGACAAGAGCCACATGTGTGGAACGATGGCTCCGTGTCCCATTGGTTGGGCTTCCACGATGTCGCAGATTATCAAAAGCGCAGATATAACGCGTTTTGTCCATCTTGCCTCACACAGGAGGTCAGTACAAAGTTAACGACACTTCATAAAAGTGATACACTGAACAGCTCCTGTCACCTGGAGATCTCATTAGTGTAAATGCCCAACAAACTACTGTGCGAGACTCTTCAAGGAAAATATAACGCCTCAAAAAAGCTTTTAGTCTTAAAATTCCAAGAGTAGACGGGTCAAGAAGTATTTGTAGTGCCACATACGTCTAGAATAATGAGCATGATAAACTGGAGACTTTCGGGTTCATACGAAGGCTTATCTATTGTCATTGTTCCGGTGCACCATCTATGAATGGGATAGTCGAGAACGGGAATAATATTGTTACACGGTATGCTATCCACACAGCAGATTTTTCTGAAGAAAATATATTGAAGAAAGGTAGTATGAATAATCCACTAAATTACAGGCCCATATCGTTAACGTCGATATGTAGCAGGATTTGAGAACATACACTCCTGGAAATGGAAAAAAGAACACATTGACACCGGTGTGTCAGACCCACCATACTTGCTCCGGACACTGCGAGAGGGCTGTACAAGCAATGATCACACGCACGGCACAGCGGACACACCAGGAACCGCGGTGTTGGCCGTCGAATGGCGCTAGCTGCGCAGCATTTGTGCACCGCCGCCGTCAGTGTCAGCCAGTTTGCCGTGGCATACGGAGCTCCATCGCAGTCTTTAACACTGGTAGCATGCCGCGACAGCGTGGACGTGAACCGTATGTGCAGTTGACGGACTTTGAGCGAGGGCGTATAGTGGGCATGCGGGAGGCCGGGTGGACGTACCGCCGAATTGCTCAACACGTGGGGCGTGAGGTATCCACAGTACATCGATGTTGTCGCCAGTGGTCGGCGGAAGGTGCACGTGACCGTCGACCTGAGACCGGACCGCAGCGACGCACGGATGCACGCCAAGACCGTAGGATCCTACGCAGTGCCGTAGGGGACCGCACCGCCACTTCCCAGCAAATTAGAGACACTGTTGCTCCTGGGGTATCGGCGAGGACCATTCGCAACCGTCTCCATGAAGCTGGGCAACGGTCCCGCACACCGTTAGGCCGTCTTCCGCTCACGCCCCAACATCGTGCAGCCCGCCTCCAGTGGTGTCGCGACAGGCGTGAATGGAGGGACGAATGGAGACGTGTCGTCTTCAGCGATGAGAGTCGCTTCTGCCTTGGTGCCAATGATGGTCGTATGCGTGTTTGGCACCGTGCAGGTGACCGCCACAATCAGGACTGCATACGACCGAGGCACACAGGGCCAACACCCGGCATCATGGTGTGGGGAGCGATCTCCTACACTGGCCGTACACCTCTGGTGATCGTCGAGGGGACACTGAATAGTGCACGGTATATCCAAACCGTCATCGAACCCATCGTTCTACCATTCCTAGACCGGCAAGGGAACTTGCTGTTCCAACAGGACAATGCACGTCTGCATGTATCCCGTGCCACCCAACGTGCTCTAGAAGGTGTAAGTGAACTACCCTGGCCAGCAAGATCTCCGGATCTGTCCCCTATTGAGCATGTTTGGGACTGGATGAAGCGTCGTCTCACGCGGTCTGCACGTCCAGCACGAACGCTGGTCCAACTGAGGCGCCAGGTGGAAATGGCATGGCAAGCCGTTCCACAGGACTACATCCAGCATCTCTACGATCGTCTCCATGGGAGAATAGCAGCCTGCATTGCTGCGAAAGGTGGATATACACTGTACTAGTGCCGACAATGTGCATGCTCTGTTGCCTGTGTCTTTGTGCCTGTGGTTCTGTCAGTGTGATCATGTGATGTATCTCACCCCAGGAATGTGTCAATAAAGTTTCCCCTTCCTGGGACAATGAATTCACGGTGTTCTTATTTCAATTTCCAGGAGTGTATATTGTGTACAAACATTATGAATTACCTCGAAGAAAACTTTCTATTGACACACAGTTAACATGGGTTTAGAAAACGTCGTTCCTGTAAAACACAACTAGCTCTTTATTCACATGAAGTATTGAGTGCTATTGACAAGGGATTTCACATCGATTCTGCATTTCTGCATTTCCGGAAGGCTTTTGACACTGTACCACACAAGCGGCTCATATTGAAATTGCGTGCTTATGGAAAATCGTCTCAGTTACGTGACTGGATTTGTGATTTCCTGTCAGAGAGGTCAAAGTTCGTAGTAACTGACGGAAAGTCATAGAGTAAAAAAAAAGTGATTTCTGGCGTTCCCCAAGGTAGTGTTATACGCCCTTTGCTGTTCCTTATCTATATAAATAATTTGGGTGACAATCTGAGCATCCGTCTTCGGTTGTTTGCAGATGACGCTGTCGTTTATTGACTAATGAAGTCATCAGAAGATCAAAACAAACTGCAAAACGATTTACAAAAAATATCTGAATGGTGCGAAAAGTGGCACTATACTCTGAATAACTAAAAGAGTGACGTCATCTACATGAGTGCTAGAAGGAACTGGTTAAACTTCGGTTACACGATAAATCAGTCTAATCTAAAAGCCGCAAATTCAAATAAATACCTAGGTATTACAATAACGAACAACTTAAATTGGAAGGAACACATAGAAAATGTTGTGGGGAAGGACAACCAAAGACTGCGTTTTATTGACAGGACACATAGAAAATGTAACAGACCTACTAAGGAGACTGCCTACACTACGCTTGTCCGTTCCCTTTTAGAATACTGCTGCGCATTGTCGGATCCTTACCAGATAGGATTGACGGAGAACATCAAAAAGTTGAAAGAAAGGCAGCACGTTTTGTATTATCGCGAAATATGAGCGACAGTGTCACAGAAATGATACAGGATTTGGGCTGGAAATCGTTAAAAGAAAGGCGTTTTTCGTTGCGACGGAATCTTCTCACGAAATTCCAATCACCAACTTTCTCCTCCGAATGCGAAAATATTTTGTTGACACCGACCTAGATAGGGAGGAACGATCACCACGATAAACTAAGGGAAATAAGAGCTCGTACGGAAAGATATAGGTGTTCATTCTTTCAACCAGTCTGGCACGGGGGGAGACTTGGTTGTCTTTTAACTTGTTCACTAAGTCCATTCAATTAAGAATACCATGGCTAGGTTTAACTTAAATTTGATTATGTTAGTTAAGTCTCTGGCCAATTTGTAACGTGGAGCTGAAAATGAAGACACTACAGGACTGAGATATATTGTCTTTATGAAGTTTAGGGAGGCCATACTTAGTTTGTTATGTGCATGTTACATGATTCTTTGAACACATCTTTTATCGAAATGATGTCGAACGAGTCAGTTTTTGGTATATGTATACATGATTAGTGTGAACGTTAATGAACACAGTATGCTAATGAACACAATATTTTGACATCGCAGTAGAAACAACTAGCTCTTTTGAAAGGTATCTACATGACGTTTGTGGGTGAGGACCAATTATTATTCTTATTTCTCGCTTTTGTCAAATCAGTACATCTCTCTAAGTGGTGAGAAGCCCCACAACATAATTCCAGAAGTCATTCGCGTGTGGAAATATGCAAAATATGACATTAGGCTAATTTGTTTGTTTGCAAGATAAGCAATTATACGAAGAGCAAAAGTAGCTGATCTTTGTCGTTTGAGAGGCTCAGTAGTATGTTTCTTCCAGTTCAAGTTTTCATCAATATATACACATAAAAATATGGAGCATTCTACCCTATTTACTGCTTAGGTGCTGTAGTAATTGTTGGTATGACTCTATTTATTGTACGGAACTGCATTTAGTGTGTTTTATTAAAATTTAAGGACAATACATTTACCGAGAACCATACCATAATTCTTTGGAAAATATCGTTTACAATCTCTTCTGTTGATTTCTCTCTATTGGGATTTATTATAACAGTAGTTTCATCTGCAAAAAGTACGAATTCTTCTTGTTGAATGTTAAGTTTAAAGTCATTCAAATATACAGTCTGATGATAATGATGAAGAGGTCCCACACTTAGAGGAGCGTAGGGGACGATGCGGGAGACCCGCACCGCCGTACTAGGCAAGGTCCTAGAGCAGGTGGTTTGCCATTGCCTTCCTCCGACCGCAATGGGGATGAATGATGATGATGAAGACGACACTACGCCCAGTCATCTCGAGGCAGGGAAAATCCCTGAACCCGCCAGGAATCGAACCCGGGACCTCATGCGCTGGAAGCGAGAACGCTAACGCAAGACCACGAGCTGCGGACATATACACTCTAAGAAAATAAAAGTAAACGACGATCCACACACGAATTATCCGAATACGATGGAAATCAGTAGATGTGATGTATATGCACAGACAAACAAATGATTACAACTACAGAGAAAATGGCTCTGAGCACTATGGGACTCAACGTCTGAGGTCATCAGTCCCCTAGAACTTAGAACTAATTAAACCTAAGGACATCACACATACCCATGTTCGAGGCAGGTTCGAACCTGCGACCGTAGCAGTCGCGCGGTTCCGGACTGAAGCGCCTAGAACCGCTCGGCCACCGCGGCAGGCTCAAGTACAGACAAACTGGATGATTTATTCAAGAGAAAGAGCTTCACAAATTGAGCAAGTCAGTAACGCGTTGGTCCACCTCTGGCCCTTATGGAAGCACGTGTTGGGCTTGTCATTGGTTGACAGAGCTATTGGATGTCCTCCTGAGGGATATCGTGCCAATTTTTCTTCAATTGGCTCTTTAGACCGGCTGAATACCGAGCTGGTTGGATGGAGTTGCCCATAATGCTCCAAACTGTCTCAACTGGGGAGAGATCCAGCGACCTTGCTGACCGAGGTAGGGTACGGCAAGCACGAAGAGATACAGTAAAAACTCTCATTCTATATAGGTAGGCATGCATTATCTTGCTGAAATGTAAGCCCTTGATGGTTTGACATGAAGACCAATAAAACAGAGCGTAGAATATTGTCGATATACCGCTGTGCTGTGAAGGTGCCGCGGATGAAAACCGAAGCGGTCCTACTATGAAAGGAAGTGGCATCCTAGACCATTACTCCTCATTGCCGGGCCATATACCGCGTAACAGTCGGACTGGCATCCCACTGTTGTCCGTGGCGTCCACAGACAAGTCTTAGCTGGCCATCGGGACTCAGTTCGACAATTCTACTCCATTCAATGAGGCCGCCTTTCCTTAAAATACTACAGTATTTTTTATAATATGCAAATAACGTCTGATCATGACTTACCCTGTTCTCATTAATAAGCCACACTGCTTTGTATGAACCTGCCTCAGTGCTGTGAGGTGCTATATTGTTTATTCCAATCAACTGTGCATCGTGATCAGATAGCCCGTTAACAGTGGGTATACATTAGTCATTTCAGTCTGAGCACTATCTATAAAAATGTTATCAATCACGTCCTACTATCTTGCTGCGCACAAGATGAAAAATAGACAACTGAAATTACACTGAAACACCCAAATAATGATTCTAATTCATTTTTCCTCACGCTCTTTTAAGAAATCTACATTGACCTCCCCACGAAGTACTAACCGCTTCTTCTTGGCTAGATTTCTCATTAATAGCTGAAAGTTTCCTAGAGGCGATCTGTTAACTATTACAAGTATCAGTGAAGCATTCTGTAATAATAACTCACAAGTGTAGGCTTCTAGGGTCTGATACAAACAAAAACTATTTATTTCAATATTTTTGAGTTTGTCACTAACTTTTACACATATCGCAACACTGCTTTCTTCCATTTTCACTGTATACGAAGATGCTGCTACTCCATAAACCCTGTTATTTAACTTCTCCGTCACTGACGTTACATAGTGCTAAGAGAGGGACGAAGCATCTATCATTGCAGATTTTTCCACATCTTCTATGCATACAAGAGGCTCATCTATCTCGTTTTTAAACTCTGTAATGTTCCGATGAAACAAATTTATTTTATTTTCCCGGAAACTATCAAATGTATTATAATCCTGTTCTGCTTCAATTTCTTTCATTACCGTCTGTCTGTAACCTGGCTATAACCATTAAAATGTGCCCCTTCGTCTCCAGTAATCACAGGGATTTTGTCTTATGTGATTGTGCTTCCCCTTACACTCTTTTGAAGATGCTCAGCTAAACTACTTCCACCTTCTTTTCACGCGCAGGCCATAATTTGTGCAATCACATCTACCAATTGCAGCAATAGGCACAGCACAGGTATAAGACTTTGTTTCAGTGAAAAGCAAAATACTCAGCTCTTAGTTACCGCAGGTGACAGTAGTATTAACCCTGATCATGGCGCTTTAAAACATCAACAAATCCCACACGAATGTGTGTCATTGCTCCTCCTATTTCCTCCAGGTCACCTTTAATATTATATTCAAAGCTGCTAGTCAGACTATTTCCTGCTCCTTCTGATACAAGAACCTTATCCCTCTTCATAAAAAATTCCTGCACAAGGCCTTATGTTTCCTGTCAGCTGACTAAGCTTGGCACTAGGTTTCACGATGCTTGCGACGTTGTGGTGTATTCTACACCTAGCTCCTCCTATAGCACTTAGCCTACTAGACTCCCGTGACCGATACCTACTATCAAGACTCTGTTCTTTCTACAAGACTTTTCTATTGACCTAGCCTTAAAGTCGCTACTGCGAGTCTGCTGTTTTTTTTTGTGAAATCTTATGGGACTTAGCTGCTAAGGTCAGCAGTCCCTAAGCTTACACACTACTTAACCTAAATTATCCTAAGGACAAACATATACACCCATGCGCAGTGGAGGACTCGAACCTCTACCGGGACCAGCCGCACAGTCCATGACTGCAGCGCCTTAGACCGTTCGGCCTGCTGCACTCTACTTAGGTCAAAAACTGGTTGAGGCTCTCCTCCTGCTTCAGGTGACAAGTCAAACTGATTGCCAACGGGAATTTGAAATGTGATTTGGAGGTTTTTCTTCTTTTGCCTATCACTTGTCACCTTTTTCTAGTTCTGACTGTCTCTTTTCCACTTGAGCCTATATAACTCAAAATAAGCCATTTCGAATTCTGCCTGAAGGCTACAGGTCTTTCTTCCACGTGCCACGATTTTACTATCTCGACTACATAATCTACAACTCTATGGAAGAGGCTCATCTGACACTTTATTGGCATTCCGTTGCATTCACCCCAGGGAAACAGCAACCCACAATCCTGACATGTTTCCCGCATACTAATTAATCTACGACAACACCCAGCTTTGTCATACACACATCAAAAGTGTTTTGCATTACCTCCGTTCCGGAGTGTTCCGGAACCTGTACAGAAAACTGGAATAGAGATCAACATAAACATCATTTCCACTCTTTTTATTGCTCATGAAAACCACAGCCGGCCGCTGTGACCGAGCGGTTCTAGGCTCTTCAGTCCGGAACCGCGCTGCTGCGACGGTCGCAAGTTCGAATCCTGCCTCGGGCATGGATGTGTGTGTTGTCCTTAGGTTAGTTAGGTTAAGTAGTTCTAAGTCTAGGGAACTGATGACCTCAGACGTTAAGTCCCATAGTGCTTAGAGCCATTTGAACCATTTTGAAAACAACACATTGCATGTTGTACCACCATACATGGAAACCTTCAGAGGTGGTGGTCCAGATTGCTGTACACACCGGTATCTCTATTACCCACAGCACGCCCTCTTGCAGAGACGCATGCCTGTATTCGTCGTGGCATACTATCCACAAGTTCATTAAGGCACTGTTGGTCCAGATTGTCCCACTCCTCAACGGCGATTCGACGTAGATCCCTCAAAGTAGTTACTGGGTCACGACGTCCATAAGCAGCCCTTTCCAATCTATCCCAGGCATGTTCGATAGGGTTCATGTCTGGAGAATATGCTGACCACTCTAGTCGAGCGATGTCGTTATCCTGAAGGAAGTCATTCACAAGATGTGCACGATGGGGACACGAATTGTTGTCCACGAAGACAAATGCCTCGCCAACATGCTGCCGATATAGTTGCACTGTCGGTCGGAGGATGGCATTCACGTATCGTACAGCCGTTACGGCGCCTTCAGTTACCATCAGCGGCGTACGTCGGCCCCACATAATGCCACCCCAAAGCATCAATGAACCTCCACCTTGCCGCACTCGTTGAACAGTGAGTCTAAAGCGTTCAGCCTGACCGGGTTGCCTCCAAACACGTCTCCGACGATTGCCTGGTTGAAGGTATATGCGACCATCACCGGTGAAGATAACGTGATGCCAATCCTGAGTGGTCCATTCGGCATGTTGTTGGGCCCATCTGTAGCGCACTGCATGGCGTCGTGGTTGCAAAGATAGACCCCGCCATGGACGTCGGGAGTGAAGTTGCGCATCATGGAGCCTATTGCGCACAGTTTAATTCGTAACAAGACGTCCCGTGGTTGCACGAAAAGCATTATTCAACAGGGTGGCGTTGCTGTCAGGGTTCCTCCGGGCCATAATCCGTAGGTAGCGGTCATCCATTTAGCAGTAGCCCTTGGGCGGCCTGAACGAGACATGTCATCGACAGTTCCTGTTTCTCATTATCTCGTCCATGTCCGAACAACATCGCTTTGGTTCACTCTGAGACGCCTGGGCACTTCCCTTGTTGAGAGGCCTACCTGGGACAAAGTAACAATGTGGACTCGATCGAACCGCGGTATTGACCGTCTAGGCATGGTTGAACTACAGACAACAGGAGTTCTGGGAACCGGGGTGATGTAAAACTTTTGTTGATGTGTGTGCATTGCACTACCCTTACAGTAAACTAAACATCGCTACAACACACTTAAACTATAAGCAAATAATAATTAGTAAAAGCTTATCTTTCGATCAATTGTGCAGATAAATTTAAAGGTAGGGCAGACTCAGAAAAACATGATAATGTAAACAACACACAGATGTTCGCTGAACTTTAGTTGTAGGTAGCAGAAGACACGAAGTGAATGAAAACTAAAAAGCACTATATTTTCTAAGAGCAATGTTAAACGGTCTGGGAGCTATAAGATTATCACTCCTACTCATATGCTCCGGTTTTCCCTTTTTATAGTATTTTCACTTGTACTGTTAAAATTTTACTTTGTATAAATACATAAATACAGTTGCTTTGCTTACATGTTTAGTCTCACTTGCGGTATTTTACTTGTTTGTAAAACAGGACTTGTTAAGGACAAGGTTATGTTGTTCAAACACTCCCTTCCTTCAAACATGTCACCAAAGATTACTGTATATGGATCACCTAATTTTTCTTCTCAGAATCACTGTTGTAATTTGTCATGTTGTACACTATTTCATGTGCCACATATGTTATCTACGCTACGTACTTTTACATCGCATTTTATTGATATAATTCTTATCATTTTAATCCTAAATCAAATATTAACAGTTGCCATCTAACACATAGTATTTTCTTTTTGATGTTGCTCTATGAGTGCCAAAATTTCCTACCAAATTAATGGCCATGAGAGTCACATTTCACACATAAATTTTCAAAATTAGCCATGTTGATCAGTACTACTCTCTCCACTTCAGCAGAATGTCAAACTGCAGAGTCATCTTCGATATCACATGGAAATGAGCCCCTTTAAATAAATTAACGAAAGAGCAAAGGTAAGGGACTAATGTCAATTTTCACTGACTCATAGTATGTTCTAAAGGTGACAAAATCAAGATTTATACACTCTGAAGTTCGTTTCTTCAGATTTATGGTAATAATTCAGAAAATACATTGTTATTTAAAACACGAGAAGCTGCACGACTTGCCACTTATCGAAAGTTGTACAAATTTGAATACTGGCACAACTTTCACAAATGCAACGTAATAAAACACATAAAACCACAAGGAAAATGTCATATTTGTTTGAGGAAGACCAACACAATAGTCTCGATGGCGTTTCGTGACATTATTCTAGTAAAAAAATTTACTTACGTTACTTCTTCATAAGCGGATACACCACCAACCTACGAAATTTCTGAGGTAAGCTATTCAAGTGCTCCTCAAAAAGAGAATATTAACAGATGGGTAATTAAAACATCTTCTTAACAGCACATAGATGTTTTGACTTTTGTAACATTCTACTACTCCCTAGCAAAAGGTGAACGAATGGGATGATACAATGCACCAGGTATATGCAACGGTGTTTTTAATTCTTGACCAAATTGACTGCTTTTAGATCATAACAATTTACTGATATTGATGAGTAAGTTTTACCGCAACCGCTTCCAGTCCTTTCTTTAGTATGTTACTTAGATTTTTATAAGTGCTACGTGTTCTGAGAAGAAAAACTTCATGACACAATTTTGGCAGTACAAACCACGTATCAAGATAGTTTCATTACACTCTCTATTTAATTATGCGTATTTAAAATTCACGATTTGCTTGATGAAGAGGTTTTTCATCTAAAAACATGCACCTTTAATAAAAAACTAGGCAAGATACTAGCAAACTGATAATGTTACAGATTTGTGTAAAACAGATTTAGTACTTTTAAATTTAGTTGAATATGTATTTGTTTGATGAACCACGCAAGCTGAAAGTCTACAGAAGTGAAACCGTTAAGACAAGACAAAACAAAATAAGGCAGATTAAGGAGAAATTTTCGTAGTACTTATTGTAATCATTTAATTAAAATAGAGAATAATTAAAGTAGGAGGACCAAAGACTAAAACACACGAAAGATAATGCATCTTATGAAGTAAAAATAAGGATATGGTTTATTAGCCCGTTACCTTCAAGGTCATTGGAAACGGAAATAAGTTCAAACTTTGCCGAAAATGTCACAGGAAATATTCGGTGTCTTTAAAACAATCAACTAGGCATTCGTCTATGTGCTATGTGGTACCTGGAGAAAATATAAATCAGAGTAGTCCGTCGAAGATAAGAACACTGTTTCTTCTGAATGCGATATCAGCCCTTTTACCCGCTGTACCAGCTTTCTCGGTAGTACATCAAGAATAATTACAATTATGCAGTATGTGAATTCACGGTTTGTTTTAGTAACGATGATTTATTATTATCTGTCTGTTAATGGAACTGTTTGCTGCAAAGTGGAAGAGTACAATAATATTGACTACTACATACACATCTGAATTGAAACAATCAAAATTCTTCGATTAAGAAATGTAAAAAAGCGCTATAATACACAATTCAAAACTGGAAATTCTACAGCACAAAAAATACGAGAACTAATGAAAAGTGCTCAACGTATAATTCATCAACGTAACTGTTTAACTGAAAATTTTGGACCATCTTTTAATCCAGATTTATGTATTTATAAACTGTTTCTTAACTCTTCGCAGTATCACACTTCTTTTCGTATAACAAAATAAAGTGATAGCCATATTCAGAATTGAAACGGATGCAGTTACATTTGTCAGTAATCCATTTGTTCAGACGTAGTCTCCTAGGTATGTCAGCCTGTTATGACGGTTAGCAGCTGAACCGAAAATCGATTTTAATCTCTTATGTACCTGACTACACAAACACTGAAACTATACAGAAGAAAATCTTGCAAGTTGCGAATATTAAAATTTCAAAAATGTAATGATACTAAATGCCAGAGTCACGTCTGAGCGTTTTATTTAGCGATATTTTAGGTTAATTTTGAATACACAAAACTGTAAATACTCAGTACGTTGAATATCTAAGCTCAGTGATAATCCGATTTGTATGTGTCGTTGTACTGACTGGTATGGATGCAGTTGATCTTCGCTAACTTTTCTGTAATTCTTTAAAACCTTCCTCTCATACTGATTACTCTTTCTGATAACACAGCACATACAAACTCTCGAAACTTTTTTTCTCACACTTCTTCGCAGTGCAAATTATCACTATTTGAAACGATTACATTTCCTTATGAGACTGATACCACACAACCCTATCGTAAAAGTAAAGTCAAATCGTACAGCTAGGAGACTCCAAACCGTAGCGCTAATGTATTGTTCATTATCATAAAAGATACAAAATTGGCTTTCATTTATAATGACCTGTTATATAAATTTCCCCTTCCTAAGACTGCACACAAGTCAGTAAGTTAAATTTCTTACATTTGTTTCCAGCTATAACAAACATAACGATTTTTTGAAATTTTGCAGTTTTGCGAAATGGCCTCCAAAAATTTTTACTTTGCCAACAACTTTTCTTGATCGGTATTAAAATGTCAGGAACAGAGTGAAATGCTGCACTCCATACTGTACATAAACTTCTATTTTTGCTGAATAAGTTACCCTTTTTGCAATTTGCAGCAATCTTTTGTCAGCAAATTACTTGAAATTCCTTTTTAAGTCAATTACATTTAACTTCCCGATTGTTGTAAAACGAATAGTATTTGTTGATACAGAGAAAACTAAAATTTACTCGTATATCTTACAGAGAAAATGACAGGATAGTCGTTTCATTACTAACTCAGTACGTTTCTAATACTTAGACTAAAATAGTGCAAAGCGAAGTATAATAGAGCTAAGTTCAGAATTTATATTTTGGTGATAAAGCTGAGTGATAAATCTGTCATTCATGTTCTCTGAAAAGAAAATGATTGTTCCTGTGAGATATTAACGTTATTAAAAAAAAAAAAAGCCCGATGGTGAACACTGTCATAGCAGTGCTTACGCTGCGAAATATATTCCGTGAGACGAGAACGGGAATGAACAGGGCGTGATCCCAAGCCGCGGCTTCTCGCTGTAAAAGAGCTGATCCCCCTTCTCATCCTCCTTTCGAATCGCTGCTCTAATTGGCCAATAAACTGGCAGCAATCCGGCAGAGGTTTATGACGTCATCATCTTGGTTTCCGTTCTCTCCCGCCGTGCGCGCGTTCGCCATTTCCCCCTCACACGGGCGCGAAAAAAACGATGGGGCATGAAACAGTGGTAGACGCTCCGGAGGCCGCCCGAAGAACGAGAAGGAAACCCCGCAAGACAAAATCAAATTTCCCTTCCACGAGGCTAATATTCAATTATTAAACAATAATCCGCCGGTTTAATATCCCATAGGAACTAGTTGGGTGTAGAAGGGAGGTACTATACGGGCCGCCCCCGCAGTGTTTCGCTTACAATATAACCTCTCCCTTTCCACCGCCACTTGAATCCCTGTAGAAATTAACCCAACACTCCCGTTCTATTACGCGACCTGAAAACATCGGCCTCGACGCACGCAGGCTGCGAGATGTTATCACGAAAATGCCGCCACGTTCATAGCGTATCGTTCTCAATGTTACTGAAACTATTTAATCTTACCGCATGTAAACTACATATGCATTATATTTTATATTTAAAATCATATTTTGCATCCATTTGTAATAAACAAAACTTGAAATGCAAAAGTAAACGTGAAAACCCACAAAACTATACATTTCATTTTAACTTAACAGTATTCAAATTTTGCGCAGCTAATAACTGCTCTTGATGTGCTAAACGCAATTCGCTTTTACGAGGAAAACATCGTCAGTGGAGATTTATGTCAGTTCTATTTACGTAGATGCTGCCGGGTTGCTGCTTTAACTTTGTATTCAATCCACTGGACCGTTAAAGCCATACTTTCACGAAGTGCAATATATTTTTAGCTTGCACACTGATGTAAATACAATTTGTATGGAATTAGTGTATCGTATAATGACGCAGTGACGCGAATAAAAACTGAATACTGTAACCATGCAACATCTATTACGGCAGCGCAAACAGAGTGATAAAAATTTCACAACAAGATGAAACTCATTCGCCGTAGCATTAACTATTTTCATTTGTTACTCCGAAAATGTGCTACCAAACAACGACGGATTAATTTTTAACGTCATGATATCCATTTATATGTCGTACGTAACACCGCCGTTGTGAAAATAACGCTATACGATTACCAACAACGAAAGACCGACGCCACAAATACATAAATTTTTATGTGCACACCGTTAATTGTTAATGAGAACTAAACACAAAAATCTTACATGACTGCAGTCTCTGATAAAACTCTTTCTAGAAAGTTTCCCTTGTGCTCTCAAGAACACACTGAATGAGATGACTGAATGGAATGAATGAGATGATTTAAGACTGGGGATGCCTGAATGGCATTCAGCCTGTTTTCTGTGTGACAGGAAGGAGATCCTTACGTTCAGAAGTGAAAACACTAGAATACCTCTCACAATCACACTGACTATAGGTTGGACGGATGTGTTAAGGCATCGAAGCTACGAAAATGAAGAACACAGACACTTGATATGAAAGCTGTTTACGCCATTTTCAAATTGTTTCTTGAAAAGTTATTATGACTATATTGACAGTGACTTCAGCCCTGACGGTCGGTTCTAAACATATTTTATTACCTTTTTTTTTTTACTAAGAGCTATCGTCAAATTCTGAAATGTCCATAGTGCCGTACTGCTGATAAAAATATAGTGAGAAATGGAGATGTGATTCGTATAAGCGTCACAATAAATTCATGTCAGCAGACTGTTCTAAATATTCGTTTAATTTCACTTCTGGGCTGTGTGTGGAGAGAATGATTGCTGAAATGATTCTGTATGAAAGGCAGGTACTTTTATCTTCAAATGAGGAAACACTGCCTATAACAAAATATATGCGACTCCATAACAAAGCCGGCATCAGCGTACGATAAATACAGATTTTTCTTTGCGATCCCTGTTGCTGGAAGGAAAAGGGTGTTTACGTGTCAGGGGCGAATAAAGCTGGCGAAGCTTGCCACTCGCCGTATTCTTTAAGGAACCATTTGCCTGAAGTGTTTCAGGGAAACATGTAAAGCTGAAAACAGGATAGCCGGACAGAAATTAGAACCCTACCCCTTCAATATACGTGGCTAGTCTCTTAAACGATGCACTGCCTCGCCACTTGATCTCTTTTACACGCAGATGATTCTATATTCACCACAAAAATGTTTTTCACGAAAGCCTTGAGAATTCTTCGGGAGCACAGTTTCGATAAGTCCAAAGAAAGACGTCATCGTGTTTATGGATTCTTCCGTTTCTTCTTAGTAGCACAGTTCCATATTTAAGACTGAATAACAAGTACACTGTTTTTGTTCTACTGATTGTTGTTTGCTTCTAACTAGTTTCCGGCTTATTAGGCCATCTATAGGAAACGACTAGTCAGAAATAAACAAAACAATCAGTAGAACAAAAGCAGTGTACTTGTTATTCAAACTTAAAAAAACCACAGCATCTTTTCCTCTACGCTATCTGAATGAATTAAGTAGCAGCACTCGAAACTGCTTTAAATCCTATCACACTCCAAAAACAAATTAAAAATTCAAAAGTTAAAGAGAGATTGTGATATTTTTATTGAAATCATGTCGAAACTGTTTGGGGAAGTGAGTAAATGCGGAAATGAGATATCTTTTACGGTAAGCAAGAAGGAAGTGTTCTCACACTATGGTGATAACTACATACCTACTTTTGAAAAGAGGCTATATTGATTTCCAATAGCGGCAGATTAAGATGAAGTTTCAGAGTGACTACTAGTTACATGTTAGAAATTTTTCTAACGAGCTACACGGGGTGGACAAAAATATGGAAACACAACGAACACAACTGATTACTTTGCCTACCACGGTAGAGGAAACTCGTTAGCATTCAAAACAGCTTCCAGTCGTTTTTGAATGGGTAAATATAGGCCCTGTATAGTTTTCAAGGAAAACTTATTCTATTCTTCCTGCAAAACTGTGGCAAGTTCAAATAACTATGGTCGAGGTGGATAACGGTCATGTACCTTCGTCCCCAATGTAGAGTACAAAGGCTCAACAATATTGAGATCCGGTTACTTTGCTGGCCACAGAAGATACTGCAAATCATCCTCGTGCTCACAAAACCAGTCCAGGGAGACGGAAGCTGTGTGAACGGGGGCCTATTATCTTGGAACACAGCATCAAGGGGAACAAACATTGTATCCTGGGATAGACTCGATCAACCGTATTGATCACAGAATCTTTTAAAGTAACGCGACCTTGCAGAGTAACCATGAAGTCCATGGACTGCCACGATTTAGCTGTCTAAATCATCACCAAACCCCCACTTATGTTTCACCCTTGGGACGTAAACTCTTCTAGTATTTCGAAACAGTATAAAACAAGACTCATCCGACTAAATACTTTCTTTCATTGCTCTATAGTCCAGGTTTTATGGCCACGGCACCCCCTTTCCTGTTACGGGCATTTCGATCGCCTATTAGTGGTTTTGCAATTACAGCTCGCCCTACAGTTCCATGTTTATGGAGCTCCGTTCGTGTTGTTTAGGTGCTGACAGGATTCGTGAGTGTAATATTACGTTCTCCAGAGACTTTTGCAGCTGTAGTCCTGTTATTTTTCGCCACAATCCTCTGCAATGACTGTATCTCACAATTACTCAACACACACTTTCGTCCGCGTGGTGATTTAGGGGTTGATGTTTTCCCAATTTTCTCGTATGCGGTTTACTTCGGCTCCTTAGTTACAAAAGCACTCGCTATACGAGTACCAACAGTTTGCCGACGCTTGAAGTCAGTTATCTCCGACATACCTCACTCACAACTACACAGAACACCGTTCTCACACTGACTGACAGTTACAAAGCATTGAGGACATTGCACAGGTACCGATCGTGGTCAAATACTACAGCGAAACCTGCAGGCTTCGCTAGCGATCTGCATGTATGTTCAAGGATGCATTTCTCACGGTGTTTCCGTATTTTTGCCCAACCACAGTATGTTCACCTTGCTCCAGATATTGTGTACATAGGAGCTGTAGTATGATTTCACCGTAATCTAGAAAGATTTCTACATATTACTCGTTTTGCACACTGTTGTAAGCATTTTCAACATCCATGAAACTGAAAGCTGGCTCAATACACCGACTTTTCGAAAGTCAGTAACAGACACGTCAGACACAACAAACAAGTCCACAATACGTATGTGGGTCAAACAGTACCAACTTAACATTTAGTAAGACAGCCACTAAACGTTTTCATTCTGTATGTTGCGTTGTCGATAGAAAGGCATGTTATTTCTGCCTACAATAGTCACCGTTTAGTTTCGGTGTGAATTTCCAATGGAGGTCATTTAAAAATGTCCGACGGTCTCGAAAAGAATACTGCCTCCTGTTCCGTTGATTAGTGTCGTATCCAAGGAGAAGGACCCTTAGCTCGGCCGTTATTATTTGTAGTGTATACAGCTGAACGAGAATCTTGATGAATGAGTACAGCAAAGCTTCGATACCATATTTATGAGTTCGTTGGCAATTTAACTCTTCAAATGCGCTTATTTAGATGCCAAAAGCAAAACTGAAAGAAAACTTCAGTCGTTTTTAAGATGGAAGACGTTCCTTTACAGTGCAACGTAAATTATAAAAACTAAAAAAAAGAATTTAAATTTACTTTTACAGTCCCAAACAGTGTCGGCAAACAATAACTTCAAGAGAGGAATTCAGAAAATACTGTGTATTACTTGTATGCGTAGAAAGTCTTTTTAACGATTAGTATGACTTAAGATTTTTGCCGTTACCTAAACTGTATCTATCAATACGTTTTCTGTCACATTTCAGACCATTCACGATAAGAGGTTTATTTAAATTTCCAACACCTTAGTTTACAAATGGTAGTGAAGGATCTACCACCATCTTATCTTAGGCGATGAATGGAGTTTAAGTTTGCTTATTGCTATTCTCCAGTTGTTCAGGAACCACAAATTGTTCTCAAAGAGAAAGGTGGCGTCACTCATTTTCAACAAGCAGTCATAAGGTAGTACTGGATTAAACAGTGTTTCCGTAAAAACAGACAGGCGTGTTCAGTTTCATTCGAAATTGAATACTGACAGCATAGGTACTCCACGTAACCTACCACACGTCTGCTCGTTGAAAGTGGGTGCTGTATGAAAAAGTCCAGATGATAAATGAATGCAGTTGTAGGATTCTTGAAGTAAGGTGCATTATTGATAAGAATTTACTGACCTCTATGCGTGGAGTTCAGAAGATTGTTTTTCTTAGTACACTTCCGTATGGCTTTATAACGGAAGCTTTTTGTAAATTTAAAGTTACTGTATTCCCGTGATCCCTTTGACCCATGCCTTGTAGGACATAACGTGCTAAGAGCGCTAGATGAGTTTCAGATTTTCACTGTCTGCGCAGGGTATTTCGGTTCTTTTGCACTGGATTAGGGATTACGTATCTGTAGATGTGCCATGAATTATGATTAACAATGAGATATATTCAAATATAATATTGAACTTGACAGAAATTCCCTCTAGTTATGCATCAAACTTATGTTTCAGGGATATAAGCTGTTTATTTATTTTTTCTGTCGCATCCCGGCGTTATCATATCCCACTCCAGCAAGAGTAGTGATACAACTCAAAAACGCAATACTTGAGAAAAATCGACTGCGCGTACAGAACTACATGCCCATATTACGTTTTCAGTTCCGATATAGTTTGTCGACATTTATGAAGTACTGCGTATTTGATTTGTGTCAGTGTTCGTGCCGGAATGCGATATATAGCACTTATCTTTACAAGGGCACTGAATTTGAATGAGACACTATTTTACATATTCGTTTGTTAAACATGATCCTTGACAATTTTATATAAAGACAACTAAAAACTTAATTCACCATTTCAGTTTTGTTTTTGTTACTTTATGTTTCGGTCCATGTGACGTTAACAACATATTGGGTACCAACTACTGTTTCTGAAGAATATTCCTAATGCTGTTTTCATACCATGGAAATATGTGTCCTCCTTAAGTGTTCTGGTGGATACATATTTCTTTAAAAGTCTTATCAGCTATTTGTATGAACTATTCCACGTGTTTCTCCCTAGGATTAAATATGTCTAGTTCCTATTTCAAATATAGTTCGATCGCTTGCTTGATAGTTCATTGGACGTGTGTCGTTCTTTCTGCTAGTTTTAGTAGCTCATTCATTTTGTTCATCATTTTAGCTACCACTTTGTTATAATCTCTGATCGCCATTAGAGTTTTTTGGATCTAGAAAACAAGCCAAATTATAAACGCCTTTGATTACAGACCACTGAAAATGTTTTACATTAAAAAATTAAACAAATTTAGTCACAAAAATGGGCACTTTCTTATACTTGCACAGACGTACTTAAAATACTTTCAGCACATCTAATAATTTTCATTATCGGTGGGATTCTAAACTATTTACTTGAGGCAGTTTTCAGAGAAGTCTTGGTAGTAAATTTTGTCTCATCAGATTTTTATTAAATTTTAATTCTTCAGATTGAATGCGATGTGGGTGAACCATGACTTCTCTGTGTGATGATACAGTCTGATCGTTTTTTTTTATCCATATTGTCCACCCTTTTCTCCAGTCTTTGTTTTCATTCGCATTACGGTAATGGATCTCGCGCCGCATTT
This sequence comes from Schistocerca gregaria, assembly GCF_023897955.1. Classification (NCBI taxonomy): domain Eukaryota; kingdom Metazoa; phylum Arthropoda; class Insecta; order Orthoptera; family Acrididae; genus Schistocerca; species Schistocerca gregaria. The sequence continues at coordinate 688,391,841 of NC_064931.1, read as the reverse complement.
GAACTGTTTGCTTATTAAACGTTTTCTACGCATCTGCATGGATACATTCGCCTAGTTCTAGTAGATTGCCGTTAAAAAAAATAAAAAATACGTATCGAACCTCTAACTGCAACGTTCATGTACTTGTTTCCTCTCTTTATTATATTTATGTTACTCAGCTCAATTGCGCTCTGTACTCGACTGTGAAAAAACCTCATATAGTTTTCGAGAGAGAAATGATTTTCAATCAGTATTCATAGATTCATGGCTAATATAAATACTATGAGGGAGAATACTGTCTCTGAGATCAAATCAGTAGCACCCTGACCTCTCATAACAAATAACAAAGAATAAGAGGAGTTAGTCTTAATGTATAGCTTATTTATCAAAGCTTTCGTTCATTATGCTACGAAGATGTATTTAATACGCCGCGATAGACAGGCTCTACGTATTATTTGATGGATCCATAATTCATTGTCCATTATTTATTAACAACGAAAAATTAGATTTGCTATCATAAGTATCATTTTTGCAGTGGTTGTTAATTAGTCATTAGGACATGGTCCAGTGGGAGGAAAAAGAGAGGAAAGCAGTTGCAATGTATAGTTTTCGTCTGTTGCTAACAATGATGCTGTAAAACAAAATATCTTTTGTGCTTGGAGACGATTAGTCATATCTTTAGGTTCAAATGGCTCGAGCACTATGCCACTTAACTTCTGAGGCCATCAGTCGCCTAGAACTTAGAACTAATTAAACCAAACTAACCTAAGGACATCACACACATCCATGCCCGAGGCAGGATTCGAACCTGCGACCGTAGCGGACGCTCGGTTCCAGACTGTAGCGCCTAGAACCGCAAGGCCACTCCGGCCGGCCATATCTTTAGGAAGGAATGAGATTTTCACCACCGGCCACTAAAGAGAATGTTGCTGTGGTACATAAGCTAATACAGGAAGATCGCACTTTATCATATTACCAAATAGAATGCTTTGGCCTATCTACTACATGAAATTGTCAGCATTCAGCAGCAACACTTTAATTCTTGAAAATTGGTTCTTTGTGGGAACTGTACTCCTCAACATTGGGACGGATAACTATTCGTATTTTGTTGTAAAGTAATGGCCAAAAAGTCTGAAAGTCGAGTATTCACTGTATCATAACACTGGCTAGGTAAATAAACATAGTCTTATTATTATGAAATTTAAAACACGTCACCGTTCGAGAACTGTGTGTTTGTAGATGAAAGTGCCAGTGTTTTTGTCGTAAGAGTTCTAGTACGTTAAGGAGAGAATGTTGGCGGTTATCTTCATCATATGCGCTATGCTGAATCATGTGGCACTCTCTTCTCAGTAAATAAATAAAACACTTCTGCTGACATGACTTTCGTAACCATGTTTGAACCAAGTACAGATGTCGTTAAAATCCTTCTGCCAAACGCGGTAGCCGACTGTTGTTTCTTTTGTCACAACAGTCCACCGAGAAGCTATTGCTGTGGAAAATGGACTCGTATACGTCCAGAGCAGCAGGAAATCGACTAATAGCTATGATGAATTAGAAATTCGGTATTCTTCCCAAATCACTTTTGGTGAACGCTGGAACGGTTTTTTAACAGATGACTGCAGCTATTTAGCTCTTTCTTCCACCAGTTGAGCTAGTTGTTCCGTTTCCAATTGCTTCGAAACTGACAGAACGTTATCCTCTAACCCGTCTTCTGTCCAGAAAATAGTACAAAAATGTTCACAGACGACAGTGGCGGTAGCGTCATGATCCTAAAACTTAGCCTCATCGACTCTCACAGCCCCTTTCATGTCTGGCCGGGGACGTAACAAATGCTGAAAGCACAATCAGAGTAATAATGCGCATTGAAGTTAATATCATCCCACACAAGATCTCATCCACCCAAGAGAATTTTAATACAAAAAAAGTAACTGAATGCATCAATGCGTCCGGCGTGCGGTAATCTATTTTTCACTAGTACAGTCCATTTTCTTGGTAACTAAAAGAGTTCATGTGATCTCTTACAGTATTTTATCATATGAATGTGTAATAATTACCACTACTACAAAATGCTACTTCATACTACTACAAAACTTTGACTCCGTAACACTATACACAACTATTAGTACTACTACTTTCACTACTGCTGCTACTATGGATACCTTTTCCACACATCATATTTTGAAATTTCACTCATTAAGGCCACCTTTTGCTTGCGGCACTAATATATGTAAATAACTTGGGGATTGTTCTTCCCACTAGCCCCGCCGTGAAGTTGTCGCGTACAGCTATTATCTGCCTCATTTCTTCCCCGCACGATGGTACATCAGCAACGCTTACACTTTATCAAACGATACTACAATTCCGCGAACCACATCTTCAAATGCCTCACGCTAATGTGATTGATAATCCTGTAGAATGTTTCTTTGGTGGTGGAACGTTGTCTGGCAGAAAAGGTGACATACTGTCGTGTGACTGAACTTCTAGCGAAGTCAAACATTGCTTTCCCGCTCTTTTTCGGATACCGCGGCTGCATCAGCGCGCAGCATGCTCCGAATCACTCACCAGTGTTGCTTTGGGATCCAGTGCCCTTTTGCCGACAATAACGCGTTGCATTTTCGTAGACCTTACTGTTCTACAACATATGAGCAGGAGTGCCCACACTGCTACAAGAGCAAGTATTTATATCTATTTTCCTGAAGAAAAATTGCATACAGGCCGCGGACAATCAGGTAGTGCAACAGAGGGCCTGATGGATAAATAATCTATGTTAATCTCTTCCTGGCGGTAAGGGAAAATTCATAAATCCTTTTGCCTGTGATGTAAGTGTGCCATTTGTTTTGCCGCAGTTGTAAGCTGAGATAATGTATTTCTTTTCTTGTACTGAGTCTCAGTTCCAAGTGTTCTATGTACTTTCGTTTAAAAGCTTTCTTTAGGCAACGTTTGAGACATCTTTTCCTAATATCAAAGGCCATTGGGGATACTTTCAAAGTAACTTATAGTGCATTAGATAGCGCGTAATACATCTCGTTTCATTCTTCTGAGCTCTGAATTTGTATTTACGAGCTGTTAATTGTAGGTCGATAAAATAACTACACTTCACAACAGAGACTAGCATAAACTGGTAGTAAACTATGATTGGTTTCAAAAGAATGCCAAATTGTTATCTTAATTTATGTATCACCTTTAATTTGCCCAAAAATTATAAAAATTTCTGGTCTTATGTAAGGTCAACAATGCATCAAATTCATCTATACGATGCTCAGTCCCCATGTATTACTGGCACCGAAACGGTGGATGGCTCAGAGAAGGTCGAATACCAAACGCCGTCCTTAATATATTAGTGTTTCAACTTCCTTTCGTCGTAACGAAATGACAGATAATGATTGAGATAGTTGATAGTGGAATAGAAAATCAATTAAATTGATTAACGGAAGAAAGGTGATTGGGCCTTACAGGATACATGTACAGTTACATATAGAGTATGCAAAAGAATCCGCCAGCCGGAGTGGCCGAGTGATTCTAGGCGCTACAGTCCGGAACCGCGCGACCGCCACGATCGCAGGTTCGAATCCTACCTCAGGCATGGATGTGTGTGATGTCCTTAGGTTAGTTGGGTTCAAGTAGTTCTAGGGGAATGATAGCCTCAGAAGTTAAGTCCCATAGTGCTCAGAGCCATTTTTTTGCAAAAGAATTCGCTTCTCTTCTGTCAGCAGTTTATCGTAGATGGCTGCGCCCACGATACGTTCCCAGCAATAAAAAAAAAAGCACGGATGCTCATAATTATTGGCCTATTTCACGCATCTCAAGCTGTTGCAAGATTATGGAATACGCTTTATACGTGCGTATTACAAACGTTTTGCATGAAAAATCTCATGTATATGATTCAGCTTGGATCGCGAGAACAGTTTGTGATTGGATTGGAGACTTCTTCGCAGGACACTTAAAACTCTTGCTTTGAGAACAACACAGATATAATAAATAAAATTCAGTCCGGACCAATGTAGAACACCATATCATGCAACTTTTCCCCTTATCTGTATCGTGCGACAAAGTGATACAAGCGAAAAGTGCGTCTATTCGATCCATTGACCGTTACATTACTTTCATGGGCAAGGTCACAGTGTAGGTGGTTTTTCCTCGGTATCTCCATCCTATTCTGTTGTGTAAAATTTGAATGTGTACTATGTGGACGTCAGTGCTGACTGGCCCTACAGTGCGGCATTGTCTGAATGATTGCGGAATGAAAAGAAGAAGAGATGGAAACCGGCCTCGGAAGGTGGTTCAAATGGCTCTGAGCACTATGGGACTCAACTGCTGTGGTCATTAGTCCCCTAGAACTTAGAATTACTTAAACCTAACTAACCTAAGGACATCACACACATCCATGCCCGAGGCAGGATACGAACCTGCGACCGTAGCAGTCGCACCTCGGAAGGTGTTCTCGTAAATAACAGTGTATGGAACGCTAAGTTTAACTTCCGCATCCAATGAGCAGATCATCATCATTAGTGTTACTTGATATCAAACTATGTGAGACTTACTTTATACTATTGATTCATTAATTAATACATCATTGCCTGTTACCGACGCACTAAAACGGGCTGTACTTCAGATACATACTTCTGCTTATCATAATACAGTGTATTACAAATTTCCAAGTAGAAAATCTCTGCTAATTTCTTTCACTTATTTAACACCTTTTAGTTCCATATGAGACAGATTTCTACCCATGAGACTGGGAGGCATGGCCGTTCTACGTGAAACTACTGGGTACTAGAAAAGCTAACCAATAATTTTGATCTCATTTAATCACTCTAAAGAACGTATCGACGAAAACAACGCTATTGGACAACAGGAATAATTAAGGTTACAGTTCAATGTATGGCACTGAAATTATTTACGAAACAAGTCATAAAATAATAACGGAAGAGGGTAACCTTAAAGCTTACACCACCATTCCAAAACATCTACTGCGCCACTTTGTAACTTACGTCGCTTTGTCTGTTGCATACGTATATACGGTTTAAATGAATGTCTGAGAGAGATTTTTTAAATAAAATCGTTAGAATCTTTGGAGAGGTTTGGGAGTTAACCCAGGAATTGTGCACCACCGCCCCTTCTCATCTTGTCGCTCATATCTCAGCACAGGAATTCAAAACGACCCCTGTCGTGTCGAAAACGATAGCATCAGAATGCGTTAGCGACCACACCTATAAACGTTGTAATTATTTGCAAGATTCTTCCTACATAAGGCTTTTCTACATATGAGAGTTACGCAAAGCATACACCTTTCTTCAAAAACGGGTAATAATAACGTATTAAAAATTAGAAACAGTTTTAACTGGTTCTCTAACTAATGTAGAGACATTATACTTTCCTTCTGCTGAGTTTTTGTTCAGTTACTGGCCACACACGTAAATGAAATAGAATAATTCTCCTATAACGCGCACAGCTAGGAAAGTAAGTATCACATTCATGTGAGAAGCAGTTAATTTAACAGTTAATTTAAGGGGCAAGGAAATAATTTTTTTGGCAGTATACTTAGCGAAGATTAAACCAAATATGAAGCGCTAATTCCTGTGTCAAGGGTGATAGAAGGAAGAAATTGGAAATTTGTGGTAAGTTCTACGAGACCAAACTGCTGAGGTCATCGGTCCCTAGGCTTACACACTAATTAATCTAACTTAAGGTAAGGAAAAAACACACACCAATGTCCAAGAGAGGACTCGACCCTCCGACGGGGAGAGCCGCGCGAACCGTAGCAAAGCGCCTAAACCGCACGGCTACCCCGCGTGGCGAAGGAAGTAGGATTACAGTTTAATGTCACATCGACGAGGTCACGAGAGACGGAGCACAACCTCGAATTGGGGGAAGCATGAGGAAGAAAATATCAGACGCGATCTTTCATGCAAGCTATTCCAGAATTCGACTTAAATTATTTAGGGAAATCACGGAAAAGCTAATTCTGAATGCCGTATACATACCACTGCCTTACCGCTGCACCACCTCGCTCAGCATGGTATGGAATGGGGGATGGGTGTTGGTGGGCAGGATGGGGAGGGGGTGGGGGGTGGAGCAGAAAATGTGAAGGCCTGTTTAAAGGAAGGCTTCCTCCTTTAAGCGAAGATGGATCAGTATTGTAAATACTTCGTACTATCTCAAAAAATAGCAATGTAATTCTTGTTTAATGCTTTATTTATTCTGTAATGAACATTTTGTTTCAGTTTACTGGCTCGACAGTGCATCTGGTCATCTGCATGGCCGTCTGATCAGGTGCCATTGCCTTAAGTTTACAGTCAAGTAATGCGCATTGCACCCACTTACTTTTTTGTGTCTTTGTAACTGTGGCTCATTTTGCTTCCTCCAGCGAAAGTAAGAACATAATTCTCAAGGAAAAACGAAATAGTAATTACATCACCTTCGCTTGTTACAAGATGAATTTAAGACACGTTCATACAAAATCCAATAGTTATGTGAAATCAAATGGTTCAAATGGCTCTGAGCACTATGGGACTCAACATCTGAAGTCATCAGTCCCCTAGAACTTAGAACTACTCAAACCTAACTAACTTAAGGACATCACACACATCTATGCCCGAGGCAGGATTCGAACCTGCGACGGGAGCAGTCGCGCGGCTCCAAACTGTAGCTCCTAGAACCGCTCGGACAAGGTATGTGAAATTAATGTTTAGTATTGCATCCACAAAGTGCAATGCAAAGTACTTTAATTTTATAATCGTACCGTGGACAATTACAGAAAACTTGAGAACTATACCGATGATTCTTCATACCCAGAATCTGAGCTTTCGACAACGCCAGCACGGTACGATTCAAAAATGTAGTATCTATATTGGTGATTATAATGCGTTAATATTTCTATCAACTGATTTTAAGCGGAGCAACTTATACATTAATATCTTTTACATCAACCAAAGGGGGGAGGTTTAGGGGGCTAGAGGTGGGGGGGGGGGCGGCTAGACCTGGCTGTATGGCGTATTTTTAATACTTTGGAAGACGAATGGAGACTTGTAAGTAACCATAAAAAAGTTCCAGTTTTGACCTTGTTAAAAACCTATATAATACGACTTTTAACTCATTCCCTTGAAAATAAAATCACCTGATTACAGAATATGTTTTCCCTTCCGTGAGAGCTGGGGTGGTCGCGACCCATCATTGTTTCTGGGTATGAGCGCCCTTGCAGCAACACGTTTGTTACTCGAAGCGAGTTGCGTACCCTGGAGGCGCCAGACAACGCGGCGTTTTGCTTTGAAGCACACAGCACTACCTAGCGGTGGCAACGGGAATTGCTCCAGTAAAGGGCTTCGCCACCAGCTGCGCTTGTGGAGCAATTGATCGATCCCAGGGAGAGGAAAGGCGCCAGATTCAATTTCGGCTCTGTATATACGTAGCTACCAAACTGCTCCCAACTGCAGTTCCGAATAATCTACTGAGCTTCTACTGAGCAAGTCAAAGTTTTATCGCTACTGAAACTGACCCCTTGAGCAGAAAACCGTTCCAGCGACGGCAAGAGTATCTGACAAACTCTTCAACAATAAATGAGTATATAAACAAACATTTTCTTCACCCTTAATCGAAACAGAATTCTAGTCGCTATTTTAAAGTTGGGCAGATTAACAACTTTCTCCACGACATCAGCGTGGATTACAAAGCACCAATAGTTAGAAATCAATCTTGCAACTTTCACACGACATAAACTATGTTCTATGAGTAGACCTAACCAATCACATCGATGGCCGCTATAGAATGTGCATTCGTGTGAAATATCTAAACAGTTTTGCAAGTTAACAAACAAAATTTAACGTGTTATCCTGGTTGGAGATCACAGATGATAAACAGTGTCTAGTTTGCCCACTGCAAGTGTTGTAAGAGCAACAATGTTCATATTATACATTTCGCAGTTGATGTAGTTCTCTACTGAGAAACGTTAACCTATGAAAATTGTTGCAACGTACAGTCACATATTGCCAAATACGAACCTGGTTTAAATATTAGCAACTTCCTCTTAAAGTAGAAAAATACAAAGCTGTGCGCTTTAAGAAACGTTAAAATGTAATATTCTGTATCTGAACGATTAATAAATAATGTAATTCAAATACCTGGAGAGACGATTTGTAGAAATATGAAATCGAAAAATCACATAATCTCATTTGCAGGTGAAGCAAATAGAAGAATTCTATTTTTGGTGGCACATATGGTAATTTCGCCCTGTCTGGGGCAGATACTACTTACAGAACCCGTGTACCACTTGTATTGGAGCATCATTTTTTTATGATCCATATCACATCGAAGGAGTACGGAACATTGAGCTCATCTGTAAGGAAAGGGTGGCACTGTTATTCCCAGGCTTGTGTGACTAGAAGGGTGCGGATAGCAAAGCGACGAAAAATCTTAACTTTCTGCTACTTGAAATAAAACTGGTTAATCTCAAATTCAACGTAGAAATTTCAATGATATTTTTTTCACGGCAGAACCTCTCAATGCCCTTCGGACCTACAGGATTGAACAACAATATGCAAACACGAAAGACGCAACGCATTACCATGCCTTATATGGCGTAGGAAAACGGCTGGGATTCAAAACAGGTTCCAGTCATCTCTGAATGGAAAAATACGGGTCGTGTATGGTTTTTAAAGGAATTTGACACCGTTGTTCCGGCCAGACAGTGGCAAGTTCGGGTAATGATGATGGAGGTGGACAGGGATCACACATCCTTCTCTGCAAGTAGACCACAAGGCTCAATGATTTTGAGATCTGGTGACAGCGGTGGTCAGGAAAAATGCGACAATTGATCCTCGTGCTAACAAAATCATCCCTGGACGATGCGAGCTGTGTGAATAGGGACTCTGTTGTCTTGGAACACAGCACCACCATTGGGGAACAAACATTGTATCATATAATGGAATTGATCGGTCACATAATCCATGGCAGTAATACGTTACCTTGCAGAGTACGTATGCGGTCCGTGGAATACCACGATATGGTTGCCCAACTCATCACCCTCGTCACATTTTACTCTTGGGACGTAAACTCGGACACAAGTTGGAACCGGTGTGCAACAATACTCATCCGACCAAATGGCTTTCTTCCATATCTTAGTAGTCCAGGTTTTAAAGGTTCGGCACCGAATTTAGCAGTTACTGGCATTTGTATCATCTGGTGAGTAATTTTGACATTCCAGCTAGCCCTACAGTTCCCTGTATAACACTCCCGTCCGCTACTGCTATACCATAGCCTCAAAGCAACAGAGCAGTGTTACTCTCTGAGAGGAGTTTTGTTATGTTGATCGTGATATACCTAACGGATGTGGCGTATCGGAAGCGAAAGTCAGAAATACGTAAATATTCAAACAGTAATAAATAATATTTAACCTATCCACACTGTATAAAGGATAAAGAAAACGGCCGTCAGCCTAGTTAGGCAAGAGAATGATTAACATTCTTGTTCAAGATAATAGTTAGTAGTAGCTTTAACGGACAAACACAACCTATATTTTACCACACGCGAGTGCAATGAACTCTGACACATGCATATGTCAACATTAAGGTTGGAACTAACAGCTAGAGCAGCACAAACTATTTGCAAAAATATAACAGATAACGGAACACACTATTGGTTTCAGGGCTTATTCAAACTGATAAGCTTCATAACATTACTATTAATATTCACTGCATAATCATAAAACTGGCGTTCTACGGATCGGAGCGTGGAATGTCAGATCCCTTAATCGGGCAGGTAGGTTAGAAAATTTAAAAAGGGAAATGGATAGGTTAAAGTTAGATATAGTGGGAATAAGTGAAGTTCGGTGGCAGGAGGAACAAGACTTCTGGTCAGGTGAATACAGATTATAAACACAAAATCAAATAGGGGTAATGCAGGAGTAGGTTTAATAACGAATAGGAAAATAGGAGTGCGGGTAAGCTACTACAAACAGCATAGTGAACGCATTATTGTGGCCAAAATAGATACGAAGCCCACACCTACTACAGTAGTACAAATTTATATGCCAACTAGCTCTGCAGATGACGAAGAAATTGAAGAAATGTATGATGAAATAAAAGAAATTATTCAGATAGTGAAGGGAGACGAAAATTTAAGAGTCATTTGTGACTGGAATTCGAGTGTAGGAAAAGGGAGAGAAGGAAACGTAGTAGGTGAATATGGATTGGGGCTAAGAAATGAAAGAGGAAACTGCCTGATAGAATTTTGCACAGAGCACAACTTAATCATAGATAACACTTGGCTTAAGAATCATGAAAGAAGGTTGTATACATGGAAGAACCCTGGAGATACTAAAAGGTATCAGATAGATTATATAATGGTAAGACAGAGATTTAGGAACCAGGTTTTAAGTTGTATGACATTGCCAGGGGCAGATGTGGACTCTGACCACAATCTATTGGTTATGACCTGTAGATTAAAACTGAAGAAACTGCAAAAAGGTGGGAATTTAAGGAGATGGGACCTGTATAAACTGAAAGACCAGTGGTTGTACAGAGTTTCAGGGAGAGCATAAGGGAACAATTGACAAGAATGGGGGAAAGAAATACAGCAGAAGAAGAATGGGTAGTTTTGAGGGATGAAGTAGTGAAGGCAGCAGAGGATCAAGTAGGTAAAAAGACGAGGTCTAGTAGAAATCCTTGGGTAACAGAAGAAATATTGAATTTAATTGATGAAAGGAGAAAATATAAAAATGCAGTGAATGAAGCAGGCAAAAAGGAATACAAACGTCTCAAAAATGAGATCGACAGGAAGTGCAAAATGGCTAAGCAGGGATGGCTAGAGGACTAATGTAAGGATGTAGAGGCTTATCTCACTAGGGGTAAGATAGATACTGCCTACAGGAAAATTAAAGAGACCTTTGGAGAAAAGAGAACCACTTGTATGAATATCAAGAGCTCAGATGGAAACCCAGTTATAACCAAAGAAGGGAAAGCAGAAAGGTGGAAGGAGTATATAGAGGGTCTATACAGGGGCAATGATTTTGAGGACAATATTTAGGAAATAGAAGAGGATGTAGATGAAGATGAAATGGGAGATACGATACTACGTGAAGAGTTTGACAGAGCACTGAAAGACCTGAGTGGAAACAAGGCCCCGGGACTAGACAAGATTCCATTAGAACTACTGACGGCCTTGGGAGAGCCAGTCCTGACAAAACTCTACCATCTGGTGAGCAAGATGTATGAGTCAGGCGAAATACCCTCAGACTTCAAGAAGAATATAATAATTCCAATCCCAAAGAAAGCAGGTGTTGACAGATATGAAAATTACCGAACAATCAGTTTTATAAGCCACAGCTGCAAAATACTAACACGAATTCTTTACAGACGAATGGAAAAACTAGTAGAAGCCGACCTCGGGGAAGATCAGTTTGGATTCCGTAGAAATACTGGAACACGTGAGGCAATACTGACCTTACGACTTATCTTAGAAGAAAGATTAAGGAAAGGCTAACCTATGTTTCTAGCATTTGTAGACTTAGAGAAAGCTTTTGACAATGTTGACTGGAATACTCTTTTTGAAATTCTAAAGGTGGCACGGGTAAAACACAGGGAGCGAAAGGCTATTTACAATTTGTAGAGAAACCAGATGGCAGTTATAAGAGTCGAGGGACATGAAAGAGAAGCAGTGGTTGGGAAGGGAGTGAGACAGGGTTGTAGCCTCTCCCCGATGTTATTCAATCTGTATATTGAGCAACAAGTAAAGGAAACGAAAGAAAAATTTGGGGTAGGTATTAAAGTCCATGGAGAAGAAATATAAACTTTGAGGTTCGCCGATGACATTGTAATTCTGTCAGAGACAGCAAAGGACTTGGAGGAGCAGTTGAATGGAATGGACAGTGTCTTGAAAGGAGGATATAAGATGAACATCAACAAAAGCAAAACGAGGATAATGGAATGTAGTCGAATTAAGTCAGGTGATGCTGAGGGAATTAGATTAGGAAATGAGACACTTAAAGTAGTGAATGAGTTTTGCTATTTGGGGAGCAAAATAACTGATGATGGTCGAAGTAGAGAGTATATAAAATGTAGACTGGCAATGGCAAGGAAAGCGTTTCTGAAGAAGAGAAATTTGTTAACATCGAGTATAGATTTAAGTGTCAGGAAGTCATTTTTGAAAGTATTTGTATGGAGTGTAGCCATGTATGGAAGTGAAACATGGACGATAAATAGTTTGGACAAGAAGAGAATAGAAGCTTTCGAAATGTGGTGCTACAGAAGAATGCTGAATATTAGATGGGTAGATCACATAACTAATGAGGAAGTATTGAATAGGATTGGGGAGAAGAGAAGTTTGTGGCACAACTTGACCAAAAGAAGGGATCGGTTGGTAGGACATGTTCTGAAGCATCAAGGGATCACCAATTTAGTATTAGAGGGCAGTGTGGAGGGTAAAAATCGTAGAGGGAGACCAAAAGATGAATACACTAAACAGATTCACGAGGATGTAGGTTGCAGTAGGTACTGGGAGATGAAGAAGCTTGCACAGGATAGAGTGGCATGGAGAGCTGCATCAAACCAGTCTCAGGACTGAAGACCACAACAACAAGAAGTCATAAATTGGACATAGGTTCAGTATTATTTTTCAAACACCTTCCTAGTTGACATAAAATTATAAATGTAGTTTACTGCAAAATTATGAACTGGTCTCAGGTTAAGTCTCTCTCAGGTAAATACGTTTCTATTTAGAGTGAAAATTAAATGGAATCCACTAACAGATTACTTTTCTTTGTCTTTGGAATAAAGAAGTTACTGTTTTCATAGATAGTTGGCTTTCTATTAATCGTTATGCAGTATGAGCACAATAGGCAAACTATTGATCCTGTTACAACATTAATATGCACTTTTAATACACAAGAGGAACCCAATATTGTACAGAATATGACTTGAATAGCAAGAGTTATTGAAATTTGCTGTAATTAAGTAACTTTGTGCATTTTAACTACTTTCAGTGGAGGGGGCCCCTTAATCTTGACCACTGTAGCAGAGCATACTACACACACTTTCAATAGACTAAAGAAACAAAGTATTAGTTCTCAACTCTTACTGCAGTAAACACAACGTGACATATCTGAAAACTAACTCACCTTTTGCAATTTGCCATAAGCATCAATGTGATCATTTCCTAAGCAAAACTTTACCATCCTCAGTTTTAAGAACTTTTTTATTTTGAAATTGGCAACAACATATTAATAAGCAGTTTTAATAGAAAAATTATTTTCAGCTAGCATCATGTACTTTAGCTCACTCTCTTGCCATCTTTAACTTTCTTTCAATATACGATACTCGGTAAGCACTATAGCGTGGGAGGGACTGTAAGTGGATATGTGACAGGATAAATCACGGTAGGTACAAAAGTTCAGTTAAAATTTACCTTGTATTTGAGCACACTAAACATCCAATGAGCTGATCCTTCACTGTACATTACTGTAGTCTTCTATTAACAGTGATTGAGCAATGTGGCGGGGATTGCATGTTGGACGTGGATTTGAAGGTATAATTGCCGGAATCTGTCATTTCTTGGTGACGATGATAGACATAAATTCCAGAATAGCTCCGGCTCTCTATCCATCCATCCGAGGCATTGGAAAGTGGCACGGAAAGCCTCTCTCGGTACCAGCACAATATGCAGCTTTTACATGAGCAATTGACAGTTTGGTAGCTCGTCCTCGACTGACTCTTGGTTCCACCTTTTCTATCTAGGCCAACCACAATTTGAGCGCGCTACTCAGTTCCGTTCCCGAGGGGAACCACACTACCTTTTACATACAAAATGACTAAAAATCCTAAGTGAAGGTCAGCAGCTTACATAACAACACATAAACATTTTAAATAAAACAGAAACTTTAGACACATGAACATTTCTATAAAAAAATTATTTAAATAAAATTATTCAATCTCAAAATTAACCAAAGAGATTATATGAGGAAGACAAAAGATCATTTGCTCATATTGTGCATATTATAGAGATTACACTTCATTACAGTATCGAATTAATCGTACTCTAATTACAGAAGTTCAACGATGGGATGTTGAACAAAACAGAAAGCTAAATGAATCAACAAAAGCTATGTAGTGTCTAAACTATGGTGTTACGCTTGCTTCTTGAGATTCCTTTGGGTTGTTTAGTGCTGACAGGTTTCATGAGTGCTAAATTCAATTCTGTAGTGGCTTTCGCAGCTGCGTCCTCTTATTTTTCGTCGAACTGCTCGGATGATATTTTCTCGCTTTTCCTGTTTGCTTTATAAATATTCAGTACGATGCCTCTTGAAACTCCAAATACTTCTACTACCTTGGATGCGGGAACACCCACCATACGAGCGCCAACAGTTTGCCCACGATCGAAGTCATTTATCTCTGCCATAATACACTCATAGCTAAACGGAACGCTGTTCCAAGCACGAGCGATACATGCAGCGTCTTGAAGTGATTGCACAGGTGCCATGCAATACATACCAAGAAATTATGATACTTTGCATTGCTGCTCTTGGCCAACGGCGCAAACGCCAAGTAAAACATTCAGGTTTGCTGTGGTCAAACATCATTTACGATCTCCTGGAATACACAGGATTTTTCAGAAGGTTAGCCTAGCATTTGTTAAAGAAAGAATACCGTGAACGTGATACGATCTCTATGTTAGTGCCCACAATTTATACAATTGCCGTTTCTTTGTACCTATAACCGTCTCACGGTTCTGCTGGGACTGGGGTGACTTGACCGCATAAGCCCATCAAACAGCTAATCTCAGTAAAACTCCGACCACGCAAGGAAATTAAAGAGATGCTGCGCCCAGTGGAGGAAGACAGCCTTGCTCTCAGAGTTCCTGGAATTTATGAAATTCTTTGTGAATGTGGTATCAGTTACATTAGCGACTCAGTAGACATAATTTCAGGGCTCTGCAGAGAGCACATTAAATTGGTGGTTTCGATAAATCTGCAGTTGCCGAGAACAGCCTCAGGAACAAATATATGATTATGTAATCCTACCTCGTGCGTCTACGCGCTAGGATTCCGTCATCGAAGAAGTCGTTGATATCAGCTATAGCTTAAGTGTTATATGGAAACGTGCGCTTGTTGCTGAAACGCAACGGAGAATCAAACTGAGTCTCCAACATCTAATGAAATCAGTACCACTACCAATATTCTTCTACTACAGACATCGACATAATCGCTGATGGTATATCTCAGTGTCGTGACATCTCCATGACATAATTCGACCGACTGAATAGGGTATCACACGACCCACGTACAGCAACTGACGATGACGAGGGAAAAACGCACTAAAATCTTCAGGCTACATACAAATGTGATGCGGCAAGAAATCCGTAAAGCATTTATCCGAAAATATTTGAGGTTTGACAGTTAAATTTGTTTTTGGAGAGGGTCCGCCTTAAGCAATACAATCTGACAAATCCACACATAACTGATTATGCTCAAACTTGAGCGAAACATGTATGGGGAATAAAAATAAAAAATTGAGTTTTGATCAAGGCGGACAGTATCCAAAAACAGTATTTGTAAGCAAACAAGGATAGAAGAGCTTAAACCTTAAGATGATTTTGTCATAAAAAATATGCCATATTTTTTACTATCCAGTACTATAGTTGTTACACTTTAGTGCTGTATGAAACTAAATACGAATTCCAAAGTGTACGCCGCTCTTCAACACAATTATCAGCTACTTTTCTGAAATGACCTTCAAAATTCTTATCTTATTAGGCTGTTTGTCCTTGAAGTCGTCAATATACGTTCACAGAGTAAAATACTCTGACGGAAAGAAAACAGCAACGCTAAAAAGTAATTACATTACTGGCCATTAAAATTGCTACACCAAGAAGAAATGCAGATGATAAACGGATATTCATTGGACAAACGCCGGCCGCGGTGGTCTCGCGGTTCTAGGCGCGCCTCCGGAACCGTGCGACTGCTACGGTCGCAGGTTCGAATCCTGCCTCGGGCATGGATGTGTGTGATGTCCTTAGGTTAGTTAGGTTTAAGTAGTTCTAAGTTATAGGGGACTAATGACCACAGCAGTTGAGTCCCATAGTGCTCAGAGCCATTTGAACCATTTGAACCATTGGACAAATATATTACACTAGAACTGACATGTGATTACATTTTCACGCAATTTGGGTGCATAGAGCCTTGATACGCCTGGGCATTGAGTCCAACAGAGCTTGGTTTGCATGTACAGGTACAGCTGCCCATGCAGCTTCAACACGATACCACAGTTCATCAAAAGTAGTGACTGGCGTATTGTCACGAGCCACTTGCTCGGCCACCATTGACCAGACGTTTTCAACTGGTGAGAGACCTGGACAATGTGCTGGCCAGGACAGTAGTCGAACATTTTCTGTATCCAAAAATGAACGTACAGGACCTGTAATATGCGGTCGTGCATTATCCTGCTGAAATGTAGGGTTTCGCAGGGATCGAATGAAGGGTAGAGCCACGGGTCGTAGCACATCTGAAATGTAACGTCCAAAGTTCAAAGTGCCGTCAATGCGAACAAGAGGTGACCGAGACGTGTAGCCAATGGGACCCCATACCATCACGCCGGGTTATGGCGATGACGAATACTCGCTTCCTATGTGCGTTCACCGCGATGTCGCCAAACACGGGTGCGACCATCATGATTTTTTAAACAGAATCTGGATTCATCCGAAAAAATGACGTATTGCCATTCGTGCACCCATGTTCGTAGTTGAGTACACCATCCTGTCTGTGGTGCAGCGTCAAGAGTAACCGCAGCCATGGTCTCCGAGCAGATAGTCCATGCTGCTGCAAACGTCGTCGAACATTTCGTGCGGGTAGTTGTATTGCAAACGTCCCCATCTGTTGACTCAGGGATCAAGACGTGCCTGCACGATCCGTTACATCCATGCGGATAAGATACCTGTCATCTCGACTGCTAGTGATACGAGGACGTTGGGATCCAGCACGGCGCTCCGTATTACCCCCCCCCCCCCCCCCCCCTGAACCCACCGATTCCATATTCTGCTAACAGTTATTGGACCTCGACCAACGGTAGCAGCAATGTCGCGATACGATAAACGGCAATCGCGATAGGCTACAATCCGACTTTGTCAAAGCCGGAAACGTGATGGTACGCATTTCTCCTCTTTACACGAGGCATCACAACAACGATTCACCAGGCAACGCCGGTCAATTGCTGTTTGTGTATGAGATATCGGTTAGAAACTTTCCTTATGTCAGCACGTTGTAAGTGTCGCCACCGGCTCCAACCTTGTGTGAATGCTCTGAAAAGCTAATCATTTGCATATCCCAGCATCGTTTTCCCGTCGGTTACATTTCGCGTCTGTAGCACGTCATCTTCGTGGTGTAGCAGTTTTAATGACCAGTAGTGTAAATACGAATTCCAAAGCGTACGCCACTCTTCAACACAATTATCAGCTAATTTTCTGAAATGACCTACAAAATTGTTGTGTTATTAGCCTGTTTACCCTTGAAGTCGTCAATATACGTTCACAGAATAAAATACTCTGACGGAAATAAAAAACTAAAAATAATTAATAAAGGGAACTGAAACTTGGGGAATACATTAGTATAGATGGCGTATTGAAGTGATTAACATTGCAAGGTCACATGTTAACACAAGCACAAGATAAGCCATTGCAAATATGAAATGCTAGTACATTAATAACAGATGTTACCGGTTGAATACAACGTGCATGAATTGTGTTCTACAAGCGCCGATTGTCAGTTTGTGGGGTGGAGTTCCATGCCTGCTGCACTTGGTCGGTGAGTACAGGATATTTAATGCTGGTTGTGGATGATACTGGAGTTGTCGTCCGATGATGTCCCATAGATGCTCGACTGGAGGTGGGTCTGGTGGTCAAGCAGGCCAAGGGACATGTCGACACCCCGCAGAGCATGTTGGGTTACAACAGCAGTACGTGGCGAGCGGTATCCTGTCGGAAAACACCCCCAGGAATGCTGTTCATGAATGGCGGCGCAACAGGTCGAATCACCAGATTGACGTACAAACTTTCAGTGAAAGTGCGTGGAATAACCACGAATGTGTTCTTCCTGTCATTAGAAATCGCATACCATACCAAAACTTCAGGTGTCACGCTGACAGGTTGGTTATACGATTTGAACAGGCTTCCTTCCAGCCAACACACGGTCCCACTGGCACCGAGGCAGAACCAGTTTCATGAGAAGACACGACAGGCCTCCAACCTGCCTTCTAATCAGCTCTCGCTTGACACCACTGATGCCACAAATGGCGGTGGTTTGGGATCAGTGGAATGCACGCTACAGAGCGTCTGTCCTTGAAGTAACCAATTTTTAACAGTTCGCTGTCACTGAGGTGCCAACTACTGCACAAATTGCTGCTGCAAATGCAGTACCATGCAACAGAGCCATATCCCAAACACGATGATCTTCCCTCTCTGAACCCGGTCATCTTGCGACCGTATATTCTTGTGACCACCGCTGCCTGCAATCATGTACAGTGGCTACATTCCTGTCACGTCTTTCTACAATATCACGGAAGGATTATCCAGCTTCTCGTACTCTACTACAAGGCCTCGTTCAAACTCAGTAAAGTGTTGATAATAGCGACATAGTCGCCTTGAAGACATTCTTGACTAACATCAACTCACCACATTTAACCTCAAAGGTAAATAAGACTCACGACCGTTACAGCGTGTATTTAAAGGAAACCTGATTTACAGCTTCATAGTGGCGCTATTAGTGCCACTCTGATACAACTACCTTGAAATTTGAACAGACACCATCTTTCAGGTGTAGAAAGACGTCTACCAACTTTCATACAAATCGCAAACTCCTTCTCGGGTTGCGATTTTTTTTTTCTGTTAGTGTATTACTCACCCACCTTGAAAGAATACACTGGTCACTTTGGGGCGCTGTGGAAGTTGTGGCGTGGGTTATGGCACAGAAATGGAGTGCATATGTCAATACGTTATATAGAATCAGCGCAGTAATGAGGGTCTATGTGGAGACGTGACAGAATGTCAAGAACGAGCTATCGTGTTTGGACGTGCCGATGAGCACCCTGTGAATGAAGTTACCTAATTTGTTGGTGCATCAACATATACTGTCCAACGTGTCAACAAAATTTCGAAAAGGAAATGTCCAGCCTAGCTGCAGTAAGTGTAATGTTCCCTGTGACAATAAGTTCGGCTTTATTGCTGTTCTAAAGTAACCTGCGAATATAACATTGATGAGGCAATTAACACACAAGGTGATTTCTTCCATCGTGTACAAACTCTAGGGACTGATAGATGAGAGGATAGTGAACAAAAAAGGTTTAATCAACTTATGCCCGGAAATGCATGGTTTCCATCCTAGAAACGATTTATACGCTCTGTACCATGCAACGACTGTTACAGTATGTACTGAAAATGGTTTCTATGTCACTCAATGGTTGCCTGTACGCGCCGTGGCATGTTCTGTCTCACACATTCACATCGGCCAGGCTGCATCCGAACAGTGTCAAAGGAAGCATGAATAAGCTACTTCAGTGTCTCCACATCTGGATTGGGCTCTTCATACACGATACACGAGATGGCCCCATAACCAGAAATCGCACGGGTTGAGATCCGGTGAACGAACAGGCCATGCGACTGGATCTCCTCGTTCGATCCATAGAGTACGGAAGACACGACTGAGATGCGTCCGGACGTTAACGCCGAAGTGGGCTGGAGCACCATCATGTAGCAGCCACACAACCCCTCGAGTCATCTACATCTACATCTACATGACTACTCTGCAATTCACATTTAAGTGCTTGGCAGAGGGTTCATCGAACCACAATCATACTATCTCTCTACTATTCCACTCCCGAACAGCGAGCGGGAAAAACGAACACCTAAACCTTTCTGTTCGAGCTCTGATTTCTCTTATTTTATTTTGATGATCATTCCTACCTATGTAGGTTGGGCTCAACAAAATGTTTTCGCATTCGGAAGAGAAAGTTGGTGACTGAAATTTCGTAAAAAGGTCTCGCCGCGACGAAAAACGTCTGTGCTGTAATGACTTCCATCCCAACTCGTGTATCATATCTGCCACACTCTCTCCCCTATAGCGCGATAATACAAAACGAGCTGCCCTTTTTTGCACCCTTTCGATGTCCTCCGTCAATCCCACCTGGTAAGGTTCCCACACCGCGCAGCTATATTCTAACAGAGGACGAACGAGTGTAGTGTAAGCTGTCTCTTTAGTGGACTTGACTGCCAATGAAACGCAACCTCTGGCTCGCCTTCCCGACAATATTATCTATGTGGTCCTTCCAACTGAAGTTGTTCGTAATTTTAACACCCAGGTACAAAGTTGAATTGACAGCCTTGAGAATTGTACTATTTATCGAGTAATCGAATTCCAACGGATTTCTTTTGGAACTCATGTGGATCATCTCACACTTTTCGTTAT